>NC_079221.1:59242008-59414508 GCF_029633865.1 Lampris incognitus
GCAGAGACAAAAAACACACAGAAGCAGAGACCAGAAAGACACGGAAGCAGAGACCAGAAAGACACGGAAGCAGAGACCAGAAAGACACGGAAGCAGAGACAAGAAAGACACGGAAGCAGAGACAAGAAACACACAGAAGCAGAGACCAGAAAGACACAGAAGCAGAGACCAGAAAGACACAGTAGCAGAGACAAGAAAGACACAGAAGCAGAGACCAGAAAGACACGGAAGCAGAGATCAGAAAGACACGGAAGCAGAGACCAGAAACACACAGAAGCAGAGACAAGAAAGACGCGGAAGCAGAGACAAGAAAGAGACAGAAGCAGAGACAAGAAAGACACAGAAGCAGAGACAAGAAAGACACAGAAGCAGAGACAAGAAAGACACAGAAGCAGAGACAAGAAAGAGACAGAAGCAGAGACAAGAAAGACGCGGAAGCAGAGACAAGAAAGAGACAGACGCAGAGACAAGAAACACACAGAAGCAGAGACAAGAAAGACACAGAAGCAGAGACAAGAAAGAGACAGAAGCAGAGGCAAGAAAGACACGGAAGCAGAGACAAGAAAGAGACAGACGCAGAGACAAGAAACACACAGAAGCAGAGACAAGAAAGACGCGGAAGCAGAGACAAGAAAGAGAGAAGCAGAGGCAAGAAAGACACGGAAGCAGAGGCAAGAAGGACACGGAAGCAGAGGCAAGAAACACACAGAAGCAGAGACAAGAAAGACACAGAAGCAGAGGCAAGAAAGACACGGAAGCAGAGACAAGAAAGAGACAGAAGCAGAGACAAGAAACACACAGAAGAAGAGACAAGAAAGACGCGGAAGCAGAGACAAGAAAGAGACAGAAGCAGAGGCAAGAAAGACACGGAAGCAGAGGCAAGAAAGACACGGAAGGAGAGGCAAGAAAGAGACAGACGCAGAGACAAGAAAGAGGCGGAAGCAGAGACAAGAAAGAGACAGAAGCAGAGGCAAGAAAGACACGGAAGCAGAGGCAAGAAAGACAAAGAAGCAGAGACAAGAAAGACGCGGAAGCAGAGACAAAAAAGAGACTGAAGCAGAGGCAAGAAAGACACGGAAGCAGAGGCAAGAAAGACACGGAAGCAGAGGCAAGAAAGAGACAGACGCAGAGGCAAGAAAGACACGGAACCAGAGACCAGAAAGACACGGAAGCAGAGACAAGAAAGACACGGAAGCAGAGACCAGAAACAGACAGAAGCAGAGACAAGAAAGAGACAGACGCAGAGACAAGAAAGACACGGAAGCAGAGACCAGAAAGACATGGAAGCAGAGACAAGAAAGACACAGAAGCAGAGACCAGAAAGAGACGGAAGCAGAGACAAGAAAGACACGGAAGCAGAGACCAGAAACACACAGAAGCAGAGACAAGAAAGACACAGAAGCAGAGACAAGAAAGACACAGAAGCAGAGACAAGAAAGAGACAGACGCAGAGACAAGAAACACACAGAAGCAGAGACCAGAAAGACACAGAAGCAGAGACAAGAAAGACACAGAAGCAGAGACAAGAAAGACACAGAAGCAGAGACAAGAAAGACGCGGAAGCAGAGACAAGAAAGAGACGGAAGCAGAGACAAGAAAGACACGGAAGCAGAGACCAGAAAGACACGGAAGCAGAGACAAGAAAGACACGGAAGCAGAGACAAGAAACACACAGAAGCAGAGACCAGAAAGACACAGAAGCAGAGACCAGAAAGACACAGTAGCAGAGACAAGAAAGACACAGAAGCAGAGACCAGAAAGACACGGAAGCAGAGACCAGAAAGACACGGAAGCAGAGACAAGAAAGACACGGAAGCAGAGACAAGAAAGACACGGAAGCAGAGACAAGACAGACACGGAAGCAGAGACCAGAAACACACAGAAGCAGAGACCAGAAACACACAGAAGCAGAGACAAGAAAGACGCGGAAGCAGAGACATGAAAGAGACAGAAGCAGAGACGAGAAGGAAACAGAAGCAGAGACAAGAAAGACACAGAAGCAGAGACACGAAAGACACAGAAGCAGAGACAAGAAAGAGACAGAAGCAGAGACAAGAAAGACGCGGAAGCAGAGACAAGAAAGAGACAGACGCAGAGACAAGAAACACACAGAAGCAGAGACAAGAAAGACGCGGAAGCAGAGACAAGAAAGAGACAGAAGCAGAGGCATGAATGACACGGAAGCAGAGGCAAGAAGGACACGGAAGCAGAGGCAAGAAACACACAGAAGCAGAGACAAGAAAGACACAGAAGCAGAGGCAAGAAAGACACGGAAGCAGAGACAAGAAAGAGACAGACGCAGAGACAAGAAACACACAGAAGCAGAGACAAGAAAGACGCGGAAGCAGAGACAAGAAAGAGACAGAAGCAGAGGCAAGAAAGACACGGAAGCAGAGGCAAGAAAGACACGGAAGCAGAGGCAAGAAAGAGACAGACGCAGAGACAAGAAAGAGGCGGAAGCAGAGACAAGAAAGAGACAGAAGCAGAGGCAAGAAAGACACGGAAGCAGAGGCAAGAAAGACAAAGAAGCAGAGACAAGAAAGACGCGGAAGCAGAGACAAAAAAGAGACGGAAGCAGAGGCAAGAAAGACACGGAAGCAGAGGCAAGAAAGACACGGGAACAAAGGCAAGAAAGAGACAGACACAGAGGCAAGAAAGACACGGAACCAGAGACCAGAAAGACACGGAAGCAGAGACAAGAAAGACACGGAAGCAGAGACCAGAAAGACACAGAAGCAGAGACCAGAAAGACACAGAAGCAGAGACAAGAAAGACACAGAAGCAGAGACAAGTCACAGAAGCAGAGACGAGAAAGACACAGAAGCAGAGACAAGAAACACACAGAAGCAGAGACAAGAAAGACACAGAAGCAGAGACAAGAAAGACACAGAAGCAGAGACAAGAAACACACGGAAGCAGAGACAAGAAAGACGCGGAAGCAGAGACAAGAAAGAGACGGAAGCAGAGACAAGAAAGACACGGAAGCAGAGACAAGAAAGACACGGAAGCAGAGACCAGAAAGACACAGAAGCAGAGACAAGAAAGACACAGAAGCAGAGACGAGAAAGACACAGAAGCAGAGACAAGAAACACACAGAAGCAGAGACAAGAAACACACAGAAGCAGAGACAAGAAACACACAGAAGCAGAGACAAGAAACACACAGAAGCAGAGACAAGAAAGACACAGAAGCAGAGACAAGAAACACACGGAAGCAGAGACAAGAAAGACGCGGAAGCAGAGACAAGAAAGAGACGGCAGCAGAGGCAAGAAAGACACGGAAGCAGAGGCAAGAAAGACACGGAAGCAGAGGCAAGAAAGAGACAGACGCAGAGACAAGAAAGAGACAGACGCAGAGACAAGAAAGACACGGAAGCAGAGACAAGAAAGAGACGGACGCAGAGGCAAGAAAGCCATGGAAGCAGAGACCAGAAAGACACGGAAGCAGAGACAAGAAAGAGACGGAAGCAGAGACAAGAAAGACACGGAAGCAGAGACAAGAAAGAGACAGACGCAGAGACAAGAAAGAGACAGAATCAGAGACAAGAAAGAGGCCGAGAGACAAGAAACACACAGAGACCAGAAAGACATGGAAGCAGAGACAAGAAAGACACAGAAGCAGAGACAAATAGGAGACGGAAAGACAAGAGACCAGAAACACAGAGACAAGAAAGACACGGAAGCAGAGACAAGAAAGACACAGAAGCAGAGTGTCACGTATCTGGAAAAACCCAAAAGCAGACGGGACAACCAGGTAAGGGAGGAAATCAAGTCTTTATTGAAGTGGCCTATCCCAGGGGTAGAGCAGGAGTTGGCTCAGTGGCAGGTAGACTGGCAGGCTGAAGTCCTTTAGGCAACAAACCATGAATGGCAACGTTCCAGCGAAGACTCGTCCACAGTGGAGGCTTCTTAAGGGTGAGGGCGATTGCTTGATGGCCAGCAGGTGTGCCGGGGTGAAGGAGGGGTGAGCAGGTGTCAAGAGCGAGGGGTTGTGACAGTACTCCCCCTCCGAGGGGCGCCATCGGGCGACCCACCAGACCCGTCAGGGTGCGTCCTGTGGAAGTCCCGGACGAAGTTGCGTCCAGGACAAAGCGACGAGGGACCCAACACCTTTCCTCCGGGCCATATCCCTCCCAGTCAACGAGATACTGCAGGCCGCGACTGCGGCAACGAGAGTCCAGGAGAAGACGAACAGTGTAAGCAGGATGATCGTTGATCATACGATGAGGTGGGGGCGGGGAGGCCGGAGGAACTAGAGGGCTGGTAGAGACAGGTTTGAGGCAGGACACATGGAAGGAAGGGTCAACCCAGAGAGTGCGGGGCAGCTTCAGACGGACCACAGAGGGGTTAATGACTTTGACAATGGGAAAGGGACCAATATACCTGGGGGACAGTTTTTCAGCGTCCGATTTCAAAGGTAGGTCCTTGGTAGAGAGCCATACCTGGTCACCGGGGGAGTAGTCCGGAGCAGGGGTGCGATGACGATCCGCCAAGCGCTGGTAACGGCCGGAGGCCCTGAGCAGTGCAGCACGGGCTCGCCGCCAGGTCCTACGGCACCGACGGACATGGGCCTGGACAGACGGAACCGGAATGTCTACCTCTTGAGAAGGAAAAAGGGGGGGCTGATAGCCATAGAGGCATTGAAAAGGGGACAACCCAGTAGCAGACGATGGCAAGGTGTTATGGGCATATTCTACCAGGGAAGTTGTGAGGACCAAGAGGATGGGCTGGCAGACACCAGAGAACAGTCTCCAATACCTGGTTGGCCCTCTCGGCCTGGCCGTTGGTCTGAGGATGGAACCCCGATGACAGACTGACGGTGGCACCGATGGCAGAGCAGAAAGCCTTCCAGACAGCAGAAGTGAACTGGGGGCCACGGTCAGACACTATATCACGGGGAAGACCGTGGACCCGGAAAACCTCCCTGACCAGCAGATCCGCAGTCTCTCGGGCCGAAGGCAGTTTAGACAAGGGCAAAAGGTGAACAAATTTACTGAATCGATCAACAACAGTCAGTACAACGGTGTTACCATCGGAGGCGGGCAGACCAGAGACGAAATCCAAGGACAGATGCGACCAGGGACGGTGTGGAACAGGCAGGGGGCGCAGCAGACCGGCACTGGCCCGAGTGGAGGGCTTATTCTGGGCACAAACGGGACAGGCAGAAACAAAAGACCCAGTATCCTCGGTCATGGAAGGCCACCAGAACCGCCTACGGAGGAAGGCTAGGGTACGGGTTACTCCAGGATGGCAGGTAAGTTTGGAAGAGTGAGCCCACTGCAACACACTAGATTTAACAGCATCTGGAACAAACAAGCGCCCGGGGGGACCGTTACCTGGGTCGGGCTGAGTCTGTTGTGCTGCCATGACCTCCCTTTCAATGTTCCAGGTGACAGCCGCAGCCGCAACCACACAGGTAGAGGGAACGATGGTGTCAGGTTGGAGCTTGGGGTCAGACTCCTTCCCATGCACACGAGACAGAGCATCGGACTTGGCATTCCTGGAGCCAAGTCTGTAAGTCAAAGAAAAATTAAAACGGCCAAAAAAGAGCGCCCACCTGGCTTGGCGCACGTTGAGTCGCTTTGCTGACTGGATGTATTCCAGGTTCTTATGGTCAGTCCACACTATAAAAGGAAGCTCAGACCTCTCCAGAAAATGTCGCCATTCCTCCAGTGCCAATTTAACTGCCAGGAGCTCACGATTCCCCACATCGTAGTTCCTTTCAGCTGGGGAGAGACGGCGAGACAGGAAGGCACAGGGGTGTGTCTTACCATCCTCAGTGGATCGCTGAGAAAGGACCGCCCCCACCCCAATCTCAGAGGTGTCCACTTCTACAACGAACTGCTTGGTTGGGTCTGGCTGGATGAGGATAGGAGCTGTGGTGAAGCGGTGCTTGAGGGCTTGGAAAGCTGCCTCTGCGACAGGGGTCCACAGGAACGGTCTGGAGGTGGAGGTAAGAGCGGTTAGTGGGGCCACAACGCGGCTGTAGTTGCGGATGAACCGTCTGTAGAAGTTGGCAAAACCGAGGAACCTCTGAAGCTGCTTACGGCTGGTCGTTGAAGGACTTGGCGGACGTGCATGACATGCTCTGACAGGTCTCTGGAAAAAATCAGGATATCATCCAGGTAAACAAAAACGAAACGATCAAACATGTCACGTAGGACGTCATTGACCAGAATCTGGAAGATATCTGGGGCATTAGTGAGACCAAACGGCATCACCAGATATTCAAAATGCCCCAGGGGGTATTGAAGGCAGTTTTCCATTCATCTCCGTCTCGAACCCGGACCAGGTGGTAAGCATTGCGGAGGTCTAGTTTAGTGAACACTGTGGCTCCCTGGAGAGAATCAAAAGCAGAAGTCATGAGGGGCAGAGGGTACTTATTCTTGACCGTGATGTTATTGAGGCATCTATAGTCAATACACGGCCGGAGGGTCTTGTCCTTCTTGGCCACAAAAAAGAACCCCACACCAAGGGGTGACGATGAAGGGCGAATAAGACCAGCAGCCAAGGAGTCCTTGATGTACCTCTCCATGGACTCCTGCTCAGGCTTGGAGAGGCTATATAGACGGCTGCTGGGGAGGGGAGCGCCCGGCAGCAGGTCAATAGCGCAATCATAGGGGCGATGAGGAAGCAGGGAGAGAGCTTGCTGCTTGTTGAACACGGCTTGGAGGTCATGGTACTCTGGAGGCACCAGTGACAGGTCAGAGGTCTCAGGGCTTGACACCTGACAGGGGACTGAGCAGACTGGAGGCATATGGCATGACAGATGGGACTCCAACTTGAAATTCTGGCCGATGACCGATCAATATGGGGACTATACTTAACCAGCCAGGGATGACCATGTATAATGGGAACAAATGGAGAATTGATAACGAAAAAACGTAACTCCTCTTGATGGTTTCCCGACAACAGGAGGCGCACAGGCTCGGTCTTAGAGGTTATCCGGGCCAGGAGACGTCCATCCAGGGCATTAGCTTCAAGAGGCTGGTCCAGACTCACAGTGGCAAGACCTAACTGCTTCACAACACTTGCATCCAAAAAGCTTTCATCAGCTCCAGAGTCAATTAAAGCCAAAAGTTTAGTGGACTGACCTTTAAAACTGATGGTAGTTTGCAACTGGGTACGTGGACGAGGAGACAAAGGGCAGACAGTTGGGCTCACGAGGATCCTCCCCCTCCCTCGTGAGCCTGCTAGTTTTGACGGACGGTGAGAGCAGGAGGCGAGAAAGTGACCAGGCTGACCACCATACAAGCAGCTGTTCTTGGCCATGCGGCGTTGACGCTCCTCCGGGTCGAGCCGGAAGCGACCGAGTTGAAACGGCTCCGAAGCTGGGGAAGAGTCACGCCTCGGGCCTTCTCGGAGAACGTCAGCCTCAGTCGAGCGAGCTCGGCCCCCAGAGTTTGAAGGTGTGGCCCGTGGAAAGTTGTTTTGACCAGGAAAGTGGCGCGTCCTCTCTCTCCTCCCCCCCGGAGACGGTTGTCCACACGAATGGCCAGGGTAACCAATTCCTCCAACCCTCCAGGCTCGGGGTAGGATACCAATTCGTCCTTTATGGATTCGCTTAGACCGTTGGCAAACCCGGCCTGGAGGGACTCGTTGTTCCATCTGCTCTCCGCTGATAGCGTACGGAACTCAACTGAGTAGTCAGCGACGCTGCGGGAACCCTGGCGAAGAGAGATCAGTCGTTTTGAAGCATCCTTTCCCCGCACGGGATGATCAAAAACCTGGCGAAAGGCAGTGGTGAACTCAGCGTAGGATGAGGAAGTGGAGGCCCGCATCTCCCACATCGCTGTAGCCCAATCCAGGGCGCTTCTCCGGAGAAGACCCATGATGTAAGCGACTTTGGCTCCATCCATGGAATATGACTGGGGCTGCTGATTAAACAATCTCACACTGCATCAAAAAAGGGCGACAAAGTCCAAAATCTCCATCATACTTATCGGGCGGGGCAACCCATGGTTCCTTAGCCGAAGTTGATAGCGCTGAGGGTGGCGGAGCTGGAGGGGTGGGACCCGGGCTAGTGGAGGCACCAAGCTGGGTCTGGATTCCGGAGATCTTTGAGCTGAACTCACGGAGGGCGTCAGCCATCCCCTGTAGCACCTGGCTGTGGTTGCTGAGGACCGATTCCTGGTTGGCTACAGCCTGGCAGACCGCTGGTGTAATGACAAAGCCAGCCACCAAGCTAAGGCTAAAGAGGTCTGCTCAAGACGTGTTTGGCACTTAAAAGTGCAAATAGTGTTTTCTCATTGTCAAGGTAAAGAAGAAGCCTTATTTTGTTGTTGTTTTGTTTTCCAGGTAATCCAATGAGCTAATAGCGAGTGGGGGTGTTGAGTGTTGTTATTTGATGGCGCCCTTACTCATTGCATTACGGTGCATTCGGATGTGACGTCACCACGTTCTCCGTGTGTGACAGTGTGTGTTGTATGTGTGCGACAGTGTGTGTTGAAAGAGTCGGTAGTAGAGAGCCAAGAGACCTGTATTTGCCTAAATAAATATGCGTAACGTTAAAGGCTAAAGAGAAAACAGTCAAGCTTTGCTTATCCTCCATACGCAACAAGAAGATTGCGCACCCCAGCTCAACACCCTTTCTGAGTGTCACTTGAACAATATTGTGGCGAACGTGGAAGTAATGACAAAGGTAACCTTTCAGTCTCCTTTACTGAACTCACGCAGAGACGGGAACTTGAAAGACATTGGAAAAAATACATGGGGGTCATCTCCCTGAACAACACTGTTGATCATGGTTTCAGTACCAAAGCTACACAACACAACAGAACGACAACTACAATTACACCACACCAAATAGTAATCACATAAACGCGTAAAACCACATAAACACTTGCAAAACATTTAATATCACTAACAATCTGAACGCTGTGCCTGATGGATAAAACAGGAGGGCACAATTCTAACGGGGTAGCCTCTTCGTTACATTACCCCCTCCAGCGTGTTGCCTGTCCTCAGCCGACAACAAAGTCCCTATAGCGAAGGGGAAGCCGTCGCCGCGGAGGCACAGGTCCCTGTTCCTCACTGTCCGTACGGTTGGTAGGGCTTGTGAGTGTAGGAGGGACTGTCCTGGGTGGGCTAAAGTGATCTGCAGGTTCTTCAGCAAAGGGGCGGTAAGTTGCCAAACGGTCCCGGTGCAGAACCACCACCCCCCCCTGGACACACAGTTTCACCCGGTACACAACATCCGAAAGCTGCTCCAACACCTCACAGGGCCCCACCCACTGGCTAGTGAGCTTGGGGGAGACTCCGCTCTTCCGAGATGGGTTGAAGACCCACACCTTCGTTCCCGGGCTGAAGGAGCAGCCCTGACAACGAGCGTCATATGCCCACTCTTGTTTCGCACCTGCCTGTTCCAGATACTGCCGAGCAAACTCATGTGCCTCGGCCAGACGTTGTTGGAGGTCCTGCAGGTACTTCAAGCCGGGTATCTTGGGAAGGTCAGTACCAGGGGGCGTGCCAAAGGCTAAGTCCACAGGGGTCCGCAGTTCTCTCCCGAACAGGAGCGCGGCCGGTGTACACCCAGTACTTTCTTGTACTGCCGACCGGTACGCCCAGAGGACCAGGGGTAGATGACAGTCCCAGTCTCGCTGGTGCCGTGAGGTGACAATAGCAAGTTGTGTTGTGAGCGTTCGATTGAACCTCTCCACCAGTCAGTCGCTGTGGAGGTGGAAGGGCGTTGTCCTGGTATTCTTCACCCCCATACGTTGATATACCTCAGAGAACACCTGTGCCTCGAAGTTCCGCCCCTGATCGCTGTGTATTTCTTAGGGCGCACCGAACCGACAGAACATCTCACACACCAGTCCATCGCCACAAGGGCGTAGCGGTTTCCGTTGTCTGTGGTGAGAAATGGGCCGAGGAGGTCCACACCGACCCGCTCCATGGGGGCCCCCCTCTGGTATTGTTGTAGAGGGGCATGGCAGCATCTGGTTGGTCCTTTCTTGGCGGTGCAGGCATCACAACAATACACAAAAAGTTCAGTGTCGTGCCTGCATCCGGCCCAGTAGAACCGCTGGCGCAGTTTGTTCAGCGTCTTGGCCACCCCATAGTGACCTGCCCCCACCGAGCCGTGGGCCGCCCATAGCACTCGTTGCCGCCAGTCCTTGGGCACCAGTAACTGCCACACACTTCTTCCCTGGCCTGGTGCTTGCCAGACCCGGTACAACAGTCCATCACGCCGGGCCAAGGTGGCCCACTGGGAAAAGTAGGCCTTGGTCTCCACCGACATGGCAGAGACAGCTTTCCAGTGGGGGCGTGCCTTGGCGTCGACCCACTGTCCCACCCTGGTCAGGGTGGGATCACTATCCTGCGCTGCTTGCCTCTCCTGCTTGTCCACTGCCATCAGCCACGCCTCCTCTGGCTCAACCTGCTGAGTGGTTAACACTTGGAGGATTGCTCTGTCTCGCTTCTCTTGGCGCTCACAGTGTCTGCAGTCCTTGCAGGGACGATTGGAGAGGGCATCTGCATTGCTGTGCAGGCGCCCGGCTAGGCCTTCGGGTTCCTTAAAGCTGAGCAGCCAGATCAGGGCCGCATGATCCTTCCGCAGGAGAAAGGCCTGTCCATAGAAATAGGGGCGAAAATGATCGAACGCCGCAACCACCGCCAGGAGCTCGCGTCGTGTAACGCAGTAATTGCGTTCGGGGCGGCTCAAGACATGACTGTAGTAGGTCACCACTCTCTCTCCCCCAGCAACCTCCTGAGACAGGATGGCCCCCAGCCCCACATTGCTGGCGTCTGTGTCCACGATGAAGTGGTACTTAGGATCAGGAAGGGCCAGGATGGGTGCAGTGATCAAGGCGGTGCAGAGCTGGGCAAAGGCGGCTGCACAGTTGTCGTCCCAGTTGAACTCCCGTCCCCTCTCGGTGAGACGGCGTAGTGGGCTGACAATGGAGGCAAAGTTGCGGACAAAAGTAGGAGACGAGCCCCGTGAAGCTGCGCACCTCGCTGACGTTTCGCGGAACTGGCCATTTCTCCACTGCCTCCACCTTAGTAGGATCAGGGGCCACGCCCTCTGCCCCCACCACATGGCCCAAAACACTTGGTCTCACATCGAAGGAGGTTGCATTTCTTGGGGTGCAGGCACAGGCCCGCCCCCCGAATGGCTTAGAAGACCTGACGGAGGTTCTCTAGGATCAGCTCGAAGTCAGCGGCATGAACCATAAGGTCATCAAGGTAAACGACGCACCAGTTGCAGGGAATGTGAGCCAGCACCCTCTCCATTAGTCTCTCAAACATGGCGGGGGCATTGCAGAGACCAAAGAGCATCACACGAAATTGCCAGAGTCCCTGGCCGATGGCGAAGGCCGTCTTGGGTCTGGCTTCTGGTGCTAGCTCCACCTGCCAGTAACTGATCCGTAGGTCAAGTGACCTGAACCACTGTTACCCTGCGATGTGGTCCAGAGCATCGTCAATGCGGGTCAAGGGGTAGGAGTACTTACGAGTTGCACTGTTCAGCTGACGAAAGTCCACACAGAACCTCTAGGTGTCATCCTTCTTTTTGACCAGGATGGCAAGGGTGGCCCAATGGCTGTTGGATGGCTCTATCACCCCAGCCGCAGCCATCTCTAGAATCATCCGCTCTGCAGCTTCACACTTGGCAAGTGCTAACCGGTAGGGTCGCAGTCTAATGGGTGGGGTTGTACCAGTGTCGATTGTGTGCTGCACCAGGTTGGTCTGGGTGCACTCCTCCTCGCGTGCAGCGAAAATTTCAGTGAACTGTTGGAGCAGATCCCTCAGCTGTTGGCTCTGCTGAGGGACCAGCCCTTCACTGTTCCGCTGATACAGATCCTGGATGGCAGCAACAGTGTCCAGTGAGGGTTTCTGAGGAATGGTAGCCTCAATGGGGGTCGTCGTCATTGTTGGTGGGCCGGGCAGTGTCGTCATCAACTCGGGTGGCAGTGGGGGTGGGGGCGACGGCGGCGTGGTGACAGGTGGAGTTGGCTGGATGTGGATACGTCCCACCTTCCTCTCTGGATGGCGCCGGAGGGCCAGGGTCTCTGTGCCGAGGTGAATGGCATTACCCGACACATCGACATGAGCCCCCCAGCGAGTCAGCAAGTCCAGCCCGATGATGCAAGGGTCTTGTATTTCAGCCAACTAAAACTCGTGGGTGGCTGCGGCTTTCCCTGCCTGCACCTGCAGTGCTCTCTTCCCCACCTGATTTTACAGGTGGTGGGCCTCCACTCTGTCTCTGGCAGCACCCCTGGATGCACAATGGAGATAGTGGACCCTGTGTCCACAAGGGCACAGAAGCAGTGTCCGTCAATGGAGCATCAAAAGTAGAGGCCGTGTGCATGGCCCACTCTGTCGATCTGGGAAGAGTTCTCAATGGGGGATGTGGTCAGTTGGCTGGGTGGCAGTCTCTCCGCAGTGCCACCCCACTCTAGTTTTTCCGACTGGGGAGTGCTATGGTGTCGTGGTGCAGGGGCAGGGCAGTCACGGGCCCTGTGCCCGGCTTCTCCACAGCGGTAGCATGGATCATTAGGTATCCAGAGTCTGAAGGGTGGTTGGCGTTGGCCTGGTTGCTTTCAGCGTGGTGACGGACAAGCCTGGCAGACAACCCCTCTTTCGACGTCTCCCTCATCTTCGTGGACCTCAGCCTGACACACTCGGGGTCTTGGTTGGTTGTGTGGGGCCATCACAGCCTCCACCCTCTCTGCCTCTTCCAACGCAGTCTTGAAGGTCGTAGGTGCCGTGATGCAGAGGTGCTCCTTCAAGCTCTCTGGGGTGAGCCCCTGGATGAAGGCACTCAGGGCTAACTCGTCCCGAGCTGCTGGATCAAAGGTGGGGTAGCCACGATGTGCAAAGAAGCGCACGTCCTCTGCATAGGTTCCCAGGGTCTCGTCCTCTTGGCGGCGCCGGCGGGCCAGTCGGTCTCGCATGCTATCAGTAGAGACCAAAGCGTCGTTCTAAAGCAGCGGCCAGTGTCTCGTAATCCTGCTGTTGTGATGGCGTAAGGTCGAGCAATACCTGCAGCGCATTCCCTTCAGGTGCCAGGGTACCATGAGCAGCAGTGTCTTGGGTGCTCCACTGGTTGTACCTTGCTGCCAGTTTTACTTGAGCTAGGTATGGCTCCAGGGCCGTGATACCAGCATACCGTGGGAGCTTGAAGATCATTGGTGGTGGCAGCATCGCATTAGTAGGGGGTGCTGGGGTTGTAGTGACGTTGGTCAGCGAAGTGGTGACGGTGACTGGTGAGGTAATGGCGGCGGCGGAATGGCGGCTGTTAGCAGTGGTTGGGCGGAGGCCGGTGGTGAGACGGCGCCGGCCGGCGGACATGTGGTCGGGGATGAAATGAGAGTGGGCCGCGACCTCTCGGCGGCGGTCACCGCCTCTGAGCCGGCCGGCCGTGCCGGGCCCCACAGAACGGGGAGCGCTGGCTCCATCGGCCCTTTCTCCACGGGGCATCTTCTTCCGAACGTCGGTGTTCTTCTCTCGGCGAAGTTCTGTTTCAAGACACCCAATAAAGTCCTCAATCTCGCGGAGCTCCTCGTCGAATGTACTTCTAGACGTTGCTATCTTCGGTTTGTGGGTATTAGCTGCGATCCCACTTCTGACACCAGTGTGGCAAAGGTGGAAGTAATGACAAAGGTAGCTTTCCAGTCTCCTTTATTGAACTCATGCAGAGACGGGAACTAGAAAGAAATTTGAAACAATACATGGGGGTCATCTACCTGAACAACAATGTTGATCATGGTTTCATTACCAAAGCTACACAACACAACACAGCAACAACTACAATTACACCACACCAAATAGTAATCACGTAGACACATAAAACCACATAAAACACTTGCAAAACATCTAATAACATCACTAACAATCTGAACGCAGTGCCTGATGGGTAACACAGGAGGGCACAATTCTAACGGGGTAGCCTCTTCACTACAATATGCTAAACAGTGCATTGCCCCTTTTCTCCTTGCAGAACTTGCAAGTAAAAGGTAAGTAATAGGTATATTGAACAAACACGTTTCAACTGCATTTCACTTTCACATTTGCAATTCAATTAACATTGTAACAGGATTTTTTCTTTTACAGGGCAGCGATCCGCCTACACCCTTTACAAGTTCAGCAC
Source organism: Lampris incognitus (assembly GCF_029633865.1). Classification (NCBI taxonomy): domain Eukaryota; kingdom Metazoa; phylum Chordata; class Actinopteri; order Lampriformes; family Lampridae; genus Lampris; species Lampris incognitus. Next base: position 59,256,098 of record NC_079221.1, read on the forward strand.
TTTTCTCGGCTTGACTCTGCACCCAGACCTCGTAGTGACAGAAGGTGTTTGCCCATCAATGGCAGAGTCCTCCGTGCCAGTGGTGTCTGCAGGTAAGTTCTGGGTCGTTTGAATGTACAGTCCGTCACACACGTCAGCTGTGTGTTGTGGTTCGCATTCTTTGGTCTGCAGGAGTCAACGACGGTTGCGACGGTAAGTTTGGCCCTCAGCAGTGCGGATGTGGTAAGACCTGTTGGTATCTGCAGATTGAAGGATAGTTGCAATTTTCCACTGTCCATTTTCCAGTTGGTAGTGTACAGTGTCTCCAGCCTGCAATGCTGACAGCAGCCTGGCATTTCGGTTGTACTACCGACGCTGCTGGAGTTGCAGCTGTTCTCGCCTCTCTGTCATGGACTTTTGGCAGACGACCTGGGGTTGCAGGTGTGTCGCTGTGGTGGGGAGAATGGATCTTAGCCTTCGGCTCATAAGCAGCTGTGCTGGTGACTTGAAGCCATCTACTGGAGTGTTCCGGTACTCCAGCAGACCGAGGTAGGGCTCCATCTTTTCAGCCTGTGCCTTGTCTGCTTTGGCGGTCTGGACTTTTTGTTTTGTTTTTGTTTTTTTGTTTTTTTTTCTTCCTGCAAGCCCGTTGCTTTGCGGGTCGTGGGGGCTTGTTGTTGTGTGTTTAAAGTCCCATGCACTTGAATTCTGTGAGCTATATTGCGGGCCGTTATCAAAATTTACCTTTTCAGGAACGCCATTCCGGGAGAACGTGGCTTTCAGCTTTCGAATCACCGCTGATGAGGTGGTAGAATACAGCCTCTCAAGCTCAAAGTACCTGCTGTAGTAATCAACAGCTACTACATAGACATCTCCCTTCCAGGAAAACAGATCAGTGGCAATGACTTGCCACGGCCTCTCTGGAATTTCGTGTGACATCATTGGCTCTTTTGGGTTTGATTTTAGATGTTCAAGGCAGATGGAGCACTTCTCCACCATGGCCTCGATTTCTTTTCCCATTCCTAGCCAGAACAGGAGGTCTCTGGCTCTCTGCTTACTTTTCTCCACGCCCAGGTGTGGAGTGTGTATGCATGTAAGCATGTTTGCTCTGAGAGAGTGTGGGACAATGATTTTCTCACCTTTGAATAGGATTCCATCCATTTCGGATACTTCGTCCCTGTGGTTCCAGTATTCAACTATGGTGGGCGGGCATATTTTTCTCACGTCAGGCCCATCCTGACAGTATCGTCTGCTTCAGCGCGGTGAGCTGAGCATCCTGTTCAGTTGCTGCTCTGATGTCAGCAAGCTTTCTGTCACTCACTAGCTGGTTGCTGATGAGTGTGTGAACCTGAGTATCCATGCCCTCGCTCTGAGTGTGGTCACTGTAGGCTGTTGACTTCCTGGAGAGTGTGTCTGCAGCAGGAATATCTTTACCTGGACGATGGATGATGGCAATGTCATATTTCTGCAGTTGTAGGATCATTCGTTGCAAGTGTGGAGGAGCTACAGCAATGGGGCTTTCTCAGTATCGACTCCAACAGCTTGTGATCTGATTCTACGATGACCTTACGCCCATAGATGTATTGATGAAAACGTTTACACCCAAAGAGAACAGAAAATAGTTCTTTCTCTATTTGAGCATAGTTTTCTTCTGTGGCTGTGAGTGATTTGGAAGCGTATGCGATGGGCTTACCTTCCTGTAGGAGCACTGCCCCTAAGCCACTCTTAGACGCATGGACTTGGAGCCTCAGCTCCCTGTTGGGATCATAGTAGGTGAGTGCTTATGCTGACCATCAAAATGCAAGAAGAAGAACATTTGGTACTATGTGTCAATGCTTTTAAAAGTCTGTAAATGATAGAAAATTCTCACTGAATCAGGAACACTTTATTTGTCATCTCACTTCGTGCACTTGCATGAAATAAAACGAAATGCCGTTTCCCCCAGTCCACAGCAGTTCAACACAAAGACAAAAACACATCCAAAAACTACAGGAACTACAAGAACACACTTACCCAAACTAACCCATATCCAAACTAAACTAAAAAATCACTGTCCAAGGGAACGAACGCAAGGCAGGATGACAGTCGGAACCGCGGGTCTGCATGGGCTAGCAGTTAGCTTGGCCGGCCCCGCTTCCACGTCCTGTCAGACCGCCCTCAGTGTTTCCTCATCGGGCGCAGCTCCAGGCAGGGACCGTGGTCACCAGGTCCACTGGACGAAGCAGACCAAGCTCTCCCAGCCGATCCAGCGCCAGCTCTCTCGGCCAGACATCCTCGACAAACCTCCCCGCACTCCTTACGACGACATCAAAAACACAACAGTCAACGCCAGGACAGGCTGCCGCCAGACCACCCTCGGTGTTATTGGAACTGCCGGTCTACATGGGCTGGCAGTTGCAATGTCACCCATGGCTCGAAATACAAGTCTGCCCCTGCCGTAACAGAGGCAACAGATCATACAGAGGACAGGAAGAGATGGAAACAGATGATCCGCTGTGGCGACCCCTAACGGCAGCAGCCAAAAGTATTAGTAGTATTGGTGAGACCAGCTATGTTGTATGGTTTGGAGAAAGTGGCACTGATGAAAAGACAGGAGCCGGAGCTGGAGGTGGCAGAGTTGAAGATGTTAAGATTTTCATTGGCAGTGATGAAGAAAGACAGAATTAGGAACGAGTATATTAGAGGGACAGCTCAGGTTTGATGGTTTGAAGACAGCAAGAGAGAAAAGATTGAAATGGTTCAGACATGTGCGGGGGGAGATATTGGACATATTGGGAGAAGGATGCTTAATATGGAGCTGCCAGGGAAGAGGAAAAGAGGAAGGCCAAAGAGGAGGTTTATGGATGTGGTCAGTGAGGTAATGCAGGTGGTAGGCGTGACAGAGGAAGATGCAGAAGACAGGAAGTGATGGAAACGGAGGATCCACTCTGGCAACCCCTAATGGGAGCAGCCGAAAGTAGTAGTAGTAGACTGTATCTTCTGCTTTCGGCTTACTCCCTGTTTCTAAGGGGTCGCCACAGCGGATTTTACAGTTTCCATCAGTACCCTCTGAGGGCACAGCACCAATGGCAGCCGTTCTTAACCCAGGTCTCGACCGATCCCGTATGGAGCCTCGACTGATAGAGTATGGTCCCGTCAATCCGCATAACAATTAGGCAAAATTTTACGCCAGATGCCCTTCCTGACAAAACCACTAACCCTATGGATGGGGGCACAGGTGAAGCGCTGGATGCCATCCCAGTATTCATGGACTTGTGCCCATGCCTGTCGCCAAAGTAGCATACTGTATCTAAACTTACTCAAAAGCAGCTGTCTATTAGCTGCTCAACATTCACACCCCATGAGTTTCTAGATTTTTTCTGCAATAAGGTTGATGAGATCATAAACAAAATTAGTTCTTCAACTCCAGCTATTCCTGCAGATCCTGCCTTACCAAATTCATATCTATGCAATGAGTCACTGATAGTCCCTGTTATTACAGCTTTTAAGACTATCCATGGTCAAATCTCAATTTAAGAAAGAGCAACTCAATCCAGGGTCTCTTAATAACTATCAACCAGTCTCTAATCTACCATTCTTTTTTTTAAAGTACTTAGAGAGAATTGTGTATCAACAACTTCCAACCCATATAGAAGAAAATTATCTATATGGACCTTTTTGATCAGCTTTCAGGGCCTGTCACTTCACTGAAACGGCTCTAACTAGAGTGGTGAACGATCTTCTACTAGCTATGGACTCTGATTCCACTTCTGTACTTGTACTACTGGACCTCAGTGCAGCAGTTGACACCACTGATCACTGTATACTATTAGACAGAATAAATTGTAATTTTGGTGTTGCAGGCTTAGCTCTCTCTTGGCCTAAGTCCTACTTGTCTGGAAGGACACATTGTGTCTGCTATAATGATATTACAACACAATTGTGCATCACTTTGTATAAAAGCGTCTGGTAAATTAAATCTTAACATTGTACGATTGTACAATTCTCTGACATTAAATATGGTGTCCCTCAGGGCTTGGTTCTTGGCCCTCTATTTTTTTCTCCTTATAGTTCACCTCTCGGTCAAATTTCACGCAGTCATGTAATACATTTTCCATTACTATGCTGATGATACTCAGCTGTATGTGCCGATAATGGCTGATGATTAAACTCAAAGGACTAACTTAGAGGCCTGCTTGGCTGCTGTGATAAATTGGATGGTACTAAATTCCCTGCTTATAAATTTGGATAAAACTGAGATGCTGGTCATTGACCCTGCTAGATTCAAACACCAATTGGCTCAAGTAACAATCGACAACTGTGATTTCACAAAGTGTGACAGCCAAAAATCTTGGTGTTACGTTTGCTCCCAGCCTTTCCTTTGATAAGCACATTAAAGAAATCACCAAGACAGCCTTTCTTCACTTACGTAACATAGCTAAAATGTCGTCTTTTCTCTCCATGGCTGACGCAGGGACTCTAATACATGCATTTGTTTCATCCAGACTTGATAACTGTAATGTTCTGTTTTCAGGTCTGCCACATTCTAGTACTAAAAGTATTCAGATGGTTCAGAATACTGCTGCTAGAATCCATGGGAGTTTGACCAGCTAGTCTACATGTGTTCTGCCTGCGCAGTTTATTTTGATGTAATACCACTTTCAACCACTGGGTGGCTGCATGCTATTGTTTTGATGTGATTTAGCGCCACCTGCACAAGAAGAAGAATGAAACAGGAAGTGCAGTTACAGTAGTTCCGTTGTTAAGCGATCTCAGTCTGATACGCTGAAAGAAAGTAGAAAAAGTTGTTGCATGTCTCAATCTTCGCTCATCATTCTTTTTAATGCCATCAGAAAGCAATGACTTTTCACTCGTCGTCGTCATCGTCGTTTCGCTATAGTTAATGGCAAGACGTCATTAAATTCCCCTGACTTCGAGTTTGGCTTGCTGTTCATCTTTGTTCCAACACTTCTGGGAAGTTTACAACATTGAGGGAGCAGTACAGTGAAAAGTCATACCTCAGATGGCGAAACAGCCAAGCATAGAAGATTCCACTACGCATGCTGCAATGGAAAACCCAGAGGATGAAGAAGAATCCTTGCTGGAAGAAGCAACACCACAGGAGATCAGGTCCAGTGTCTCTAAAACATATTCCAAGTCATCAGTTAGTAGTGCAGCTGCCAGAGCGAGAGCCTCAGCCCAGGCTGCATGTGCTAGAGCATCCTTTGCAAAACAGGAGCTACAGATTCGAGCTTGTGGAACCTGAACTGGACGTGGATGTACGACCACAAGTCACCACCCTCGCCACTCACACGAAAGAAGACCAACTTACCTCAGAACGGTTCCAACGTTTCTCCACCTGGGAGTCCCTTCTGGATGCTGTTGCCTACTTGATCCACCAAGCTCGTTCATTCAAGTCGAGCCCTACAAACTCACCTCAAACATGCAAAGGCTGGCATCTATGCCATACACCTCGCACTCATGAAGAGCTGGCTGCCGCCAAGAAGATTATCTTCAGCACTGTGCAGAGAGATGCGTATCCAGAGGAGTACGCTAACCTGCAAGGAAAAAGACAGATCTCCAAGACAAGCTCACTTCTGAGTCTCGACCCCTTCATGGAGGATGGTCTCATGAGAATCGGCGGACGCCTGAGATAGTCCTCTCTGGACTCAGAGGTCAAGAACCCTATCATTCTCCCAAAGGAGAGTCATGTCAGAAAACTGATAGTACGTCATCATCATGAAAAGGTCAAGCACCAGGGCCAACAGTTCACAGAGGGAGCTATCAGAGAAGCTGGCCTGTGGATTGTCGCAGGAAAGAGACTTGTGTGCTCCATCCGTCATCACTGTGTAATCTGCCGGTAACTGCGAGGGAAGTTGGCAGTACAGAAGATGGCGGATCTTCCTTCTGAACGCCTGAGCATCTCCCCTCCCTTCACTTATGTGGGATTGGACGTTTTCGGTCCATGGACAGTCGCCACCAGACGCACCAGAGGAGGTGCTGCCCAGAGCAAGCGGTGGGCCATACTGTTCACATGCATGAGTACCAGAGCGGTACATATTGAAGTAATAGAATCCATGGACTCTGCCAGCTGTATCAACGCTCTACGGAGATTCTTTGCTGTGAGAGGACCAGTAAAGCAGCTGCGATCTGACCGAGGAGCTAATTTCATCGGGGCCAGCATGGAGCTGGGCATGAGACATGACGACAAAGACCAGACCAGCATCCTGAAGTACCTACACGACAACGGCTACACCTGGGAATTCAATCCCCCACATGCGTCACACATGGGAGGCGCATGGGAGCGCATGATAGGCGTGTCCCGCAGGATTCTCGATTCCATGTTGCTGCAGACTAAACAGACTCTTACTCACGACGTCCTTTGCACTCTGATGGCTGAAGTGTCAGCAATCGTCAACGCAAGACCATTAGTCCCTGTCTCTTCCGATCCCGCCTCGCCTTTCCTGCTGACTCCTGCTATGTTGCTGACGCAAAAGTCAGGCCTTCCTGCTCCAACCTGCGACTTAACAGGGAAGAACCTCTTCAAGTGTCAGTGGCGGCAAGTACAAGCACTGGCGAATGAGTTCTGGTCACGTTGGAGAAAAGAATTCCTCAGCACTCTCCGACCGAGATGCAAGTGACACCAACCACAACGCAACCTGCAAAATGGGGACATTGTACTACTGAAAGAGAGCCAGTCTCCTCGCAACGAGTGGCCTATGGGAGTGGTCACTTCTACCATTCCAAGTGGCGATGGTAAGGTCTGGAAGATAGAGGTAAGAATATCCTCGCAAGGGACTGCAAAGACATTTCTCAGACCTATATCTGAGGTCATCCTCCTCCTTCCAAAAGAGGATTGCTAAGAGACTTTGATAAGAGACTTTAAGGTAGTGGCATTTAATAATGCCAGGCGAGAGTGTTCTGCCTGTGCAGTGTTTATTTTGATGTAATACCACTTTCAACCACTGGGTGGCTGCATGCTGTTGTTTTGATGTGATTTAGCGCCACCTGCACAAGAAGAATGAAACAGGAAGTGCAGTTACAGTAGTTCCGTTGTTAAACGATCTCAGTCTGATACGCTGAAAGAAAGTGGAAAAAGTTGTTGCATGTCTCAATCTTCGCTCATCATTCTGTTTAATGCCATCAGAAAGCAATGACTTTTCACTCGTCGTCGTCGTCGTCGTTTCACTATAGTTAATGGCAAGACGTCATTAAATTCCCCTGACTTCGAGTTTGGCTTGCTGTTCATCTTTGTTCCAACACTTCTGGGAAGTTTACAACATTGAGGGAGCAGTACAACATGTGTTTTGTGGACTTGGAGAAGGCTTACGACCGTGTACCCCGGAGCACTCTGTGGGGGGTACTGTGGGAGTATGGGGTACTGGGGCAGTTGCTACAAGCCATCCGGTCCTTGTATAACCAAAGTGAGAGCTGTGTCCGCATTCTTGGCACAAAGTCAAACACGTTCTCGGTGGGTGTGAGAATCCGGCAAGGTTGTCCCTTGTCTCCGACTCTGTTTGTGATATTCATGGACAGGATCTCAAGGTGCAGGTGAGGAGTGTGTCCGTTTTGGGAATCTCAGAATTGCATCTCTGCTCTTCGCAGATGATGTGGTTTTGTTGGCTTCATCAGAACGCGACCTCCAACGCGCACTCGGGCAGTTTGCAGCTGAGTGTGAAATGGCCAGGATGAAAATCCGCACCTCCAAGTCTGAGGCCATGGTTCTCTATCGGAAAATGGTGGATTGCTCCCTCCGGGTTAGGGATGAGTTGTTGCTTCAAGAGAAGGAGTTCAAGTATCTCGGGGTCTTGTTCCCGGGTGAGGGTAGGATGGAGCGGGAGATTGACGGGCAGATTTGTGCAGCATCAGCAGTAATGAGGACATTGTACCAGACCATTGTGGTGAAGAGGGAGCTAAGCCGGAAGGCAAAGCTCTCAATTTACCAGTCAATCTTCGTCTCAACCCTCACATATGGTCATGAGTTTTGGGTAGTGACCGAAAGGGTGAGATCGTGGATACAAGCGGCTGAAATGAGTTTCCTCCGTAGGGTGTCTGGGCTCAGCCTTAGAGATAGGGTGAGGAGCTCGGACTTTCGGAGGGAGCTTGGAGTAGAGCCGTTGCTCCTTCGCGTCGGAAGGAGCCAGTTGAGGTGGTTCGGGCATCTGATTAGGATGCCTCCGGTTCATCTTCCTTTGGAGGTTTACCGAGCACGGCCAACTGGGAGGAGACCCCGGGGTAGACCCAGAACTCGCTGGAGGGACTACATATCCAATCTGGCCTGGGAACGCCTTAGGATCCTCCAGGAGGAGCTGGAAGGCGTTGCTGGGAAGAGGGACGTCTGGAATGCCCTACTTAGCCTGCTGCCACCGCGACCCGACCACGGAGAAGCGGCTGATGAATGAATGAATGGATGAATGAATTGAATATTAGGCATGAGCTGTCACAGCCCCTCGCTCTTGACACCTGCTCACCCCTCCTTCACCCCGGCACACCTGCTGGCCATCAAGCAATCGCCCTCACCCTTAAGAAGCCTCCACTGTGGATCAGTCTTCGCTGGAACGTTGCCATTCATGGTTTGTTGCCTAAAGGACTTCAGCCTGCCAGTCTGCCTGCCACTGAGCCAAATCCTGCTCTACCCCTGGAATCGGCCACTTCAATAAAGACTTGATTTCTTCCCTTACCTGGTTGTCCCGTCTGCTTCTGGGGTTTTCCAGATACGTGACATGAGCTAAGTATTCAAATTACCTCTGTTTTCACAAAAAGAAACGTGACGGTTTTATATGGAGAAATACAGATTTATCACACTTATCAATACGTCTTTTATGTTGGGATTAGGAAGAAAAAACGATTTATGTTTTAATATGTCGTTTTAGTATTTTCTTAGGCGTTTTGCTCAATTAATTCCTAACAGGATTAACGTCATTTGACAAGGCAACAATTAATATTCTGATGGTTAAATACTATTGCATTTCCAGAACAGACCAATCAAAACGGAGCATTACAGAACAGAATAGAGCAGAGCAAAACAAAACAAAGCAGAACAGAACAGAACAGAACAGAACGGAGCAGAACAAAGGAGAACAGAATAGAACAGAGCAGAACAGACCAAACAGAACGGAGCAGAGCAGAACAGAACAGAACAGAACAGACCAAATAGAAGAGAGCAGAGCAAAGCAGAACAGAACAGACCAAACAGAACGGAGCAGAGCAAAGCAGAACAGAACAGACCAAACAGAACAGAGTAGAGCAAAGCAGAACAGAACAGACCAAACAGAACGGAGCAGAGCAAAGCAGAACAGAACAGACCAAACAGAACGGAGCAGAACAGAACAGAACAGAGCAAACAGAACAGAGCAAAGCAGAGCAGACCAAACAGAACGGAGCAAAGCAGAACAGAACAGACCAAACAGAACAGAGCAGAGCAGAGCAGAGCAAAGCAGAACAGACCAAACAGAACAGAACAGACCAAACAGAACGGAGCAGAACAAAGGAGAACAGAATAGAACAGAGCAGAACAGACCAAACAGAACGGAGCAGAGCAGAACAGAACAGACCAAACAGAACAGAGCAGAGCAGAGCAGAGCAGAGCAGAACAGAACAGAATAGAACAGAGCAGAACAGACCAAACAGAACGGAGCAGAGCAGAACAGAACAGACCAAACAGAACAGAGCAGAGCAGAGCAGAGCAGAACAGAATAGAACAGAGCAGAACAGACCAAACAGAACGGAGCAGAGCAGAACAGAACAGACCAAACAGAGCAGAGCAGAACAGAACAGACCAAACAGAACAGAGCAGAGCAAAGCAGAACAGAACAGAACAGACCAAATAGAAGAGAGCAGAGCAAAGCAGAACAGAACAGACCAAACAGAACGGAGCAGAGCAAAGCAGAACAGAACAGACCAAACAGAACAGAGCAGAGCAAAGCAGAACAGAACAGACCAAACAGAACGGAGCAGAGCAAAGCAGAACAGAACAGACCAAACAGAACGGAGCAGAACAGAACAGAACAGACCAAACAGAACAGAGCAGAGCAAAGCAGAGCAGAGCAGACCAAACAGAACGGAGCAAAGCAGAACAGAACAGACCAAACAGAACAGAGCAGAGCAGAGCAAAGCAGAACAGACCAAACAGAACAGAACAGACCAAACAGAACGGAGCAGAACAAAGGAGAACAGAATAGAACAGAGCAGAACAGACCAAACAGAACGGAGCAGAGCAGAACAGAACAGACCAAACAGAACAGAGCAGAGCAGAACAGAACAAACCAAACAGAACGGAGCAGAGCAGAACAGAACAGAACAGACCAAACAGAAAAGAGTAAAGCAGAGCAAAGCAGAACAGAACAGACCAAACAGAACAGAGCAGAGCAGAACAGAACAGAACAGACCAAACAGAACGGAGCAGAGCAGAACAGAACAGACCAAACAGAACAGAGCAGAGCAGAGCAAAGCAGAACAGAACAGACCAAACAGAACAGAGCAGAGCAGAACAGAAAAGAACAGACCAAACAGAACGGAGCAGAACAAAGGAGAACAGAATAGAACAGAGCAGAACAGAACAAACAGAACGGAGCAGAGCAGAACAGAACAGACCAAACAGAACGGAGCAGAACAGAACAGAACAGAACAGAACAAACAGAACGGAGCAGAGCAGAACAGAACAGACCAAACAGAACAGAGCAGAGCAGAGCAAAGCAGAACAGAACAGACCAAACAGAACGGAGCAGAACAGAGCAAAGCAGAGCAAAACAGACCAAACAGAAAAGAACAGAATAGAGCAGAGCCAAGCAACGCAAAGCAAAGCAGAGCAGAACAGAACAGACCAAACAGAACAGAGCAGAGCAGAGCAAAGCAGAGCAGACCAAACAGAACAGAGCAGAACAGAGCAAAGCAGAGCAAAATAGACCAAACAGAAAAGAACAGAATAGAGCAGAGCCAAGCAACGCAAAGCAAAGCAGAACAGGACAGAACAGACCAAACAGAACAGAGCAGAGCAGAACAGAACAGAACAGACCAAACAGAAAAGAGTAAAGCAGAGCAAAGCAGAACAGAACAGACCAAACAGAACAGAGCGGGGCAGAACAGAACAGAACAGACCAAACAGAACGGAGCAGAGCAAAGCAGAACAGGACAGAACAGACCAAACAGAACAGAGCAGAGCAGAACAGAACAGAACAGAACAGAACAGACCAAACAGAAAAGAGTAAAGCAGAGCAAAGCAGAACAGAACAGACCAAACAGAACAGAGCAGAGCAGAACAGACCAAACAGAACGGAGCAAAGCAGAACAGAACAGACCAAACAGAACAGAGCAGAACAGAGCAAAGCAGAGCAAAATAGACCAAACAGAAAAGAACAGAATAGAGCAGAGCCAAGCAACGCAAAGCAAAGCAGAACAGAACAGACCAAACAGAACAGAGCAGAACAGAGCAAAGCAGAGCAAAATAGACCAAACAGAAAAGAACAGAATAGAGCAGAGCCAAGCAACGCAAAGCAAAGCAGAACAGGACAGAACAGACCAAACAGAACAGAGCAGAGCAGAACAGAACAGAACAGACCAAACAGAAAAGAGTAAAGCAGAGCAAAGCAGAACAGAACAGACCAAACAGAACAGAGCAGAGCAGAACAGACCAAACAGAACGGAGCAAAGCAGAACAGAACAGACCAAACAGAACAGAGCAGAACAGAGCAAAGCAGAACAGAGCAGAGCAGAACAGAACAGAACAGAACAGACCAAACAGAAAAGAGTAAAGCAGAGCAAAGCAGAACAGAACAGACCAAACAGAACAGAGCAGAAAAGAACAGACCAAACAGAACAGAGCAGAACAGAGCAAAGCAGAGCAAAATAGACCAAACAGAAAAGAACAGAATAGAGCAGAGCCAAGCAACGCAAAGCAAAGCAGAACAGGACAGAACAGAACCAGAACAGAGCAGAGCAGAACAGAACAGAACAGACCAAACAGAAAAGAGTAAAGCAGAGCAAAGCAGAGCAGAACAGACCAAACAGAACAGAGCAGAGCAGAACAGACCAAACAGAACGGAGCAAAGCAGAACAGAACAGACCAAACAGTACAGAGCAGAACAGAGCAAAGCAGAGCAAAATAGACCAAACAGAACGGAGCAGAGCAAAGCAGAACAGAACAGACCAAACAGAACGGAGCAGAACAGAACAGAACAGACCAAACAGAACGGAGCAGAGCAAAGCAGAACAGAACAGACCAAACAGAACGGAGCAGAGCAGAACAGAACAGAACAGACCAAACAGTACAGAGCAGAACAGAGCAAAGCAGAGCAAAATAGACCAAACAGAACAGAACAGACCAAACAGAACGGAGCAGAGCAAAGCAGAACAGAACAGACCAAACAGAGCGGAGCAGAACAGAACAGAACAGACCAGACCAAACAGAACGGAGCAGAACAGAACAGAACAGACCAAACAGAACGGAGCAGAACAGAACAGAACAGAACAGACCAAACAGAACGGAGCAGAGCAAAGCAGAACAGAACAGACCAAACAGAGCGGAGCAGAACAGAACAGAACAGAACAGACCAAACAGAACAGAGCAGAGCAGAGCAAAGCAGAACAGACCAAACAGAACAGACCAAACAGAACGGAGCAGAACAGAACAGAACAGACCAAACAGAACGGAGCAGAGCAAAGCAGAACAGAACAGACCAAACAGAACGGAGCAGAACAGAACAGAACAGACCAAACAGAACAGAGCAGAGCAAAGCAGAACAGAACAGACCAAACAGAACGGAGCAGAACAGAACAGAACAGAACAGACCAAACAGAACGGAGCAGAGCAAAGCAGAACAGAACAGACCAAACAGAACGGAGCAGAGCAGAACAGAACAGAACAGACCAAACAGAACGGAGCAGAACAGAACAGAACAGACCAAACAGAACGGAGCAGAGCAAAGCAGAACAGAACAGACCAAACAGAACGGAGCAGAACAGAACAGAACAGACCAAACAGAACAGAGCAGAGCAGAGCAAAGCAGAACACAACAGACCAAACAGAACGGAGCAGAACAGAACAGACCAGAACAGACCAAACAGAACAGAGCAGAGCAGAGCAAAGCAGAACAGACCAAACAGAACAGACCAAACAGAACGGAGCAGAGCAGAACAGAACAGAACAGACCAAACAGAACAGAGCAGAACAGAACAGACCAAACAGAACAGAGCAGAACAGAGCAAAGCAGAGCAAAATAGACCAAACAGAAAAGAACAGAATAGAGCAGAGCCAAGCAACGCAAAGCAAAGCAGAACAGGACAGAACAGAACCAGAACAGAGCAGAACAGAACAGAACAGACCAAACAGAAAAGAGTAAAGCAGAGCAAAGCAGAACAGAACAGAACAGACCAAACAGAACAGAGCAGAGCAGAACAGACCAAACAGAACGGAGCAAAGCAGAACAGAACAGACCAAACAGAACAGAGCAGAACAGAGCAAAGCAGAACAGAACAGACCAAACAGAACAGAACAGAGCAGAGCAAAGCAGAACAGAACAGACCAAGCAGAACAGAGCAGAGCAGAACAGACCAAACAGAACGGAGCAAAGCAGAACAGAACAGACCAAACAGAACAGAGCAGAACAGAGCAGAGCAGAACAGAACAGACCAAACAGAACAGAGCAGAACAGAGCAAAGCAGAACAGAACAGACCAAACAGAACAGAGCAGAACAGAGCAAAGCAGAGCAAAATAGACCAAACAGAAAAGAACAGAATAGAGCAGAGCCAAGCAACGCAAAGCAAAGCAGAACAGGACAGAACAGAACCAGAACAGAGCAGAGCAGAACAGAACAGAACAGACCAAACAGAAAAGAGTAAAGCAGAGCAAAGCAGAGCAGAACAGACCAAACAGAACAGAGCAGAGCAGAACACACCAAATAGAACGGAGCAAAGCAGAACAGAACAGACCAAACAGAACAGAGCAAAGCAGAACAGAACAGACCAAACAGTACAGAGCAGAACAGAGCAAAGCAGAGCAAAATAGACCAAACAGAACGGAGCAGAGCAAAGCAGAACAGAACAGACCAAACAGAACGGAGCAGAGCAGAACAGAACAGAACAGACCAAACAGAACGGAGCAGAGCAAAGCAGAACAGAACAGACCAAACAGAACGGAGCAGAGCAGAACAGAACAGAACAGACCAAACAGTACAGAGCAGAACAGAGCAAAGCAGAGCAAAATAGACCAAACAGAACGGAGCAGAGCAAAGCAGAACAGAACAGACCAAACAGAACGGAGCAGAACAGAACAGAACAGACCAAACAGAACGGAGCAGAGCAAAGCAGAACAGAACAGACCAAACAGAACGGAGCAGAACAGAACAGAACAGAACAGACCAAACAGAACGGAGCAGAGCAAAGCAGAACAGAACAGACCAAACAGAACGGAGCAGAACAGAACAGAACAGAACAGACCAAACAGAACAGAGCAGAGCAAAGCAGAACAGAACAGACCAAACAGAACGGAGCAGAACAGAACAGAACAGAACAGACCAAACAGAACGGAGCAGAGCAAAGCAGAACAGAACAGACCAAACAGAACGGAGCAGAGCAGAACAGAACAGAACAGACCAAACAGAACGGAGCAGAACAGAACAGAACAGACCAAACAAAACGGAGCAGAGCAAAGCAGAACAGAACAGACCAAACAGAACGGAGCAGAACAGAACAGAACAGACCAAACAGAACAGAGCAGAGCAGAGCAAAGCAGACAAGAACAGACCAAACAGAACGGAGCAGAGCAGAACAGAACAGAGCAGAGCAAAGCAAAGCAGAACAGAACAGACCAAACAGAACAGACCAAACAGAACAGACCAAACAGAACGGAGCAGAGCAGAACAGAACAGAACAGAACAGACCAAACAGAACGGAGCAGAACAGACCAAACAGAACAGAGCAGAGCAGAGCAAAGCACAACAGAACAGACCAAACAGAACGGAGCAGAGCAGAACAGAACAGAACAGACCAAACAGAACAGAACAGAACAGACCAAACAGAACGGAGCAGAGCAAAGCAGAACAGAACAGACCAAACAGAACGGAGCAGAGCAGAACAGAACAGAACAGACCAAACAGAACGGAGCAGAACAGAACAGAACAGACCAAACAGAACGGAGCAGAGCAAAGCAGAACAGAACAGACCAAACAGAACGGAGCAGAACAGAACAGAACAGACCAAACAGAACAGAGCAGAGCAGAGCAAAGCAGAACAGAACAGACCAAACAGAACGGAGCAGAGCAGAACAGAACAGAACAGACCAAACAGAACAGAGCAGAACAGAACAGAACAGACCAAACAGAACGGAGCAGAACAGAACAGAACAGACCAAACAGAACGGAGCAGAGCAGAACAGAACAGAACAGACCAAACAGAATGGAGCAGAACAGAACAGAACAGACCAAACAGAACAGAGCAGAGCAGAGCAAAGCAGAACAGAACAGACCAAACAGAACGGAGCAGAGCAGAACGGAACAGAAAAGGCCAAACAGAACGGAGCAGAACAGAACAGAACAGACCAAACAGAACAGAGCAGAGCAGAACAGACCAAACAGAACGGAGCAAAGCAGAACAGAACAGACCAAACAGAACAGAGCAGAACAGAGCAAAGCAGAACAGAACAGACCAAACAGAACAGAACAGAGCAGAGCAAAGCAGAACAGAACAGACCAAGCAGAACAGAGCAGAGCAGAACAGACCAAACAGAACGGAGCAAAGCAGAACAGAACAGACCAAACAGAACAGAGCAGAACAGAGCAGAGCAGAACAGAACAGACCAAACAGAACAGAGCAGAACAGAGCAAAGCAGAACAGAACAGACCAAACAGAACAGAGCAGAACAGAGCAAAGCAGAGCAAAATAGACCAAACAGAAAAGAACAGAATAGAGCAGAGCCAAGCAACGCAAAGCAAAGCAGAACAGGACAGAACAGAACCAGAACAGAGCAGAGCAGAACAGAACAGAACAGAACAGACCAAACAGAAAAGAGTAAAGCAGAGCAAAGCAGAGCAGAACAGACCAAACAGAACAGAGCAGAGCAGAACACACCAAATAGAACGGAGCAAAGCAGAACAGAACAGACCAAACAGAACAGAGCAAAGCAGAACAGAACAGACCAAACAGTACAGAGCAGAACAGAGCAAAGCAGAGCAAAATAGACCAAACAGAACGGAGCAGAGCAAAGCAGAACAGAACAGACCAAACAGAACGGAGCAGAGCAGAACAGAACAGAACAGACCAAACAGAACGGAGCAGAGCAAAGCAGAACAGAACAGACCAAACAGAACGGAGCAGAGCAGAACAGAACAGAACAGACCAAACAGTACAGAGCAGAACAGAGCAAAGCAGAGCAAAATAGACCAAACAGAACGGAGCAGAGCAAAGCAGAACAGAACAGACCAAACAGAACGGAGCAGAACAGAACAGAACAGACCAAACAGAACGGAGCAGAGCAAAGCAGAACAGAACAGACCAAACAGAACGGAGCAGAACAGAACAGAACAGAACAGACCAAACAGAACGGAGCAGAGCAAAGCAGAACAGAACAGACCAAACAGAACGGAGCAGAACAGAACAGAACAGAACAGACCAAACAGAACAGAGCAGAGCAAAGCAGAACAGAACAGACCAAACAGAACGGAGCAGAACAGAACAGAACAGAACAGACCAAACAGAACGGAGCAGAGCAAAGCAGAACAGAACAGACCAAACAGAACGGAGCAGAGCAGAACAGAACAGAACAGACCAAACAGAACGGAGCAGAACAGAACAGAACAGACCAAACAGAACGGAGCAGAGCAAAGCAGAACAGAACAGACCAAACAGAACGGAGCAGAACAGAACAGAACAGACCAAACAGAACAGAGCAGAGCAGAGCAAAGCAGAAAAGAACAGACCAAACAGAACGGAGCAGAGCAGAACAGAACAGAACAGACCAAACAGAACAGAGCAGAGCAGAGCAAAGCAGAACAGACCAAACAGAACAGACCAAACAGAACGGAGCAGAGCAGAACAGAACAGAACAGAACAGACCAAACAGAACGGAGCAGAACAGACCAAACAGAACAGAGCAGAGCAGAGCAAAGCACAACAGAACAGACCAAACAGAACGGAGCAGAGCAGAACAGAACAGAACAGACCAAACAGAACAGAACAGAACAGACCAAACAGAACGGAGCAGAGCAAAGCAGAACAGAACAGACCAAACAGAACGGAGCAGAGCAGAACAGAACAGAACAGACCAAACAGAACGGAGCAGAACAGAACAGAACAGACCAAACAGAACGGAGCAGAGCAAAGCAGAACAGAACAGACCAAACAGAACGGAGCAGAACAGAACAGAACAGACCAAACAGAACAGAGCAGAGCAGAGCAAAGCAGAACAGAACAGACCAAACAGAACGGAGCAGAGCAGAACAGAACAGAACAGACCAAACAGAACAGAGCAGAACAGAACAGAACAGACCAAACAGAACGGAGCAGAACAGAACAGAACAGACCAAACAGAACGGAGCAGAGCAGAACAGAACAGAACAGACCAAACAGAATGGAGCAGAACAGAACAGAACAGACCAAACAGAACAGAGCAGAGCAGAGCAAAGCAGAACAGAACAGACCAAACAGAACGGAGCAGAGCAGAACAGAACAGAAAAGGCCAAACAGAACGGAGCAGAACAGAACAGAACAGACCAAACAGAACAGAGCAGAGCAAAGCAGAGCAGACCAAACAGAACGGAGCAAAGCAGAACAGAACAAACCAAACAGAACAGAGCAGAGCAGAGCAAAGCAGAACAGACCAAACAGAACAGAGCAAAGCAAAGCAGAACAGAACAGACCAAACAGAACAGAGCAGAGCAGAACAAAGCAGAACAGACCAAACAGAACAGAGCAGAGCAAAGCAGAGCAGACCAAACAGAACGGAGCAAAGCAGAACAGAACAGACCAAACAGAACGGAGCAGAGCAGAACAGAACAGAACAGACCAAACAGAACAGAGCAGAGCAGAACAGAACGGAACAGACCAAACAGAACAGAGCAGAGCAGAGCAAAGCAGAACAGACCAAACAGAACGGAGCAAAACAGAACAGAACAGACCAAACACAACAGAGCAGAGCAGAGCAAAGCAGAACAGACCAAACAGAACGGAGCAGAACAGAACAGAACAGACCAAACAGAACAGAGCAGAGCAGAGCAAAGCAGAACAGACCAGACCAAACAGAACGGAGCAGAACAGAACAGAACAGAACAGACCAAACAGAACAGAGCAGAGCAAAGCAGAACAGAACAGACCAAACAGAACGGAGCAGAACAGAACAGAACAGAACAGACCAAACAGAACGGAGCAGAGCAAAGCAGAACAGAACAGACCGAACAGAACGGAGCAGAGCAGAACAGAACAGAACAGACCAAACAGAACGGAGCAGAACAGAACAGAACAGACCAAACAGAACTGAGCAGAGCAAAGCAGAACAGAACAGACCAAACAGAACGGAGCAGAACAGAACAGAACAGACCAAACAGAACAGAGCAGAGCAGAGCAAAGCAGAACAGAACAGACCAAACAGAACGGAGCAGAACAGAACAGAACAGAACAGACCAAACAGAACAGAGCAGAGCAGAGCAAAGCAGAACAGACCAAACAGAACAGACCAAACAGAACGGAGCAGAGCAGAACAGAACAGAACAGAACAGACCAAACAGAACGGAGCAGAACAGACCAAACAGAATAGAGCAGAGCAGAGCAAAGCAGAACAGAACAGACCAAACAGAACGGAGCAGAGCAGAACAGAACAGAACAGACCAAACAGAACAGAACAGAACAGACCAAACAGAACGGAGCAGAGCAAAGCAGAACAGAACAGACCAAACAGAACGGAGCAGAGCAGAACAGAACAGAACAGACCAAACAGAACGGAGCAGAACAGAACAGAACAGACCAAACAGAACGGAGCAGAGCAAAGCAGAACAGAACAGACCAAACAGAACGGAGCAGAACAGAACAGAACAGACCAAACAGAACAGAGCAGAGCAGAGCAAAGCAGAACAGAACAGACCAAACAGAACGGAGCAGAGCAGAACAGAACAGAACGGACCAAACAGAACAGAGCAGAACAGAACAGAACAGACCAAACAGAACGGAGCAGAACAGAACAGAACAGACCAAACAGAACGGAGCAGAGCAGAACAGAACAGAACAGACCAAACAGAACGGAGCAGAGCAGAACAGAACAGAACAGACCAAACAGAACAGAGCAGAGCAAAGCAGAACAGACCAAACAGAACAGAACAGACCAAACAGAACGGAGCAGAACAGAACAGAACAGACCAAACAGAACAGAGCAGAGCAGAGCAAAGCAGAACAGAACAGACCAAACAGAACGGAGCAGAGCAGAACAGAACAGAACAGACCAAACAGAACGGAGCAGAACAGAACAGAACAGACCAAACAGAACAGAGCAGAGCAAAGCAGAGCAGACCAAACAGAACGGAGCAAAGCAGAACAGAACAGACCAAACAGAACAGAGCAGAGCAGAGCAAAGCAGAACAGACCAAACAGAACAGAGCAAAGCAAAGCAGAACAGAACAGACCAAACAGAACAGAGCAGAGCAGAGCAAAGCAGAACAGACCAAACAGAACAGAGCAGAGCAAAGCAGAGCAGACCAAACAGAACGGAGCAAAGCAGAACAGAACAGACCAAACAGAACGGAGCAGAGCAGAACAGAACAGAACAGACCAAACAGAACAGAGCAGAGCAGAACAGAACAGAACAGACCAAACAGAACAGAGCAGAGCAGAGCAAAGCAGAACAGACCAAACAGAACGGAGCAAAGCAGAACAGAACAGACCAAACAGAACAGAGCAGAGCAGAGCAAAGCAGAACAGACCAAACAGAACGGAGCAGAACAGAACAGAACAGAACAGACCAAACAGAACGGAGCAGAACAGAACAGAACAGACCAAACAGAACGGAGCAGAGCAAAGCAGAACAGACCAAACAGAACGGAGCAGAGCAGAGCAGAGCAGACCAAACAGAACGGAGCAGAACAGAACAGAACAGAACAGACCAAACAGAATGGAGCAGAACAGAACAGAACAGAACAGACCAAACAGAACAGAGCAGAGCAGAACAGAACAGAACAGACCAAACAGAACAGAGCAGAGCAGAGCAAAGCAGAACAGACCAAACAGAACGGAGCAAAGCAGAACAGAACAGACCAAACAGAACAGAGCAGAGCAGAGCAAAGCAGAACAGACCAAACAGAACGGAGCAAAGCAGAACAGAACAGACCAAACAGAACGGAGCAGAGCAAAGCAGAGCAGAACAGACCAAACAGAACGGAGCAGAACAGAACAGAACAGAACAGACCAAACAGAACGGAGCAGAACAGAACAGAACAGAACAGACCAAACAGAACAGAGCAGAGCAAAGCAGAACAGAACAGACCAAACAGAACGGAGCAGAACAGAACAGAACAGAACAGACCAAACAGAACGGAGCAGAGCAAAGCAGAACAGAACAGACCAAACAGAACGGAGCAGAGCAGAACAGAACAGAACAGACCAAACAGAACGGAGCAGAACAGAACAGAACAGACCAAACAGAACGGAGCAGAGCAAAGCAGAACAGAACAGACCAAACAGAACGGAGCAGAACAGAACAGAACAGACCAAACAGAACAGAGCAGAGCAAAGCAGAGCAGACCAAACAGAACGGAGCAAAGCAGAACAGAACAGACCAAACAGAACAGAGCAGAGCAGAGCAAAGCAGAACAGACCAAACAGAACAGAGCAAAGCAAAGCAGAACAGAACAGACCAAACAGAACAGAGCAGAGCAGAACAAAGCAGAACAGACCAAACAGAACAGAGCAGAGCAAAGCAGAGCAGACCAAACAGAACGGAGCAAAGCAGAACAGAACAGACCAAACAGAACGGAGCAGAGCAGAACAGAACAGAACAGACCAAACAGAACAGAGCAGAGCAGAACAGAACAGAACAGACCAAACAGAACAGAGCAGAGCAGAGCAAAGCAGAACAGACCAAACAGAACGGAGCAAAGCAGAACAGAACAGACCAAACAGAACAGAGCAGAGCAGAGCAAAGCAGAACAGACCAAACAGAACGGAGCAGAACAGAACAGAACAGACCAAACAGAACAGAGCAGAGCAGAGCAAAGCAGAACAGACCAGACCAAACAGAACGGAGCAGAACAGAACAGAACAGAACAGACCAAACAGAACAGAGCAGAGCAAAGCAGAACAGAACAGACCAAACAGAACGGAGCAGAACAGAACAGAACAGAACAGACCAAACAGAACGGAGCAGAGCAAAGCAGAACAGAACAGACCGAACAGAACGGAGCAGAGCAGAACAGAACAGAACAGACCAAACAGAACGGAGCAGAACAGAACAGAACAGACCAAACAGAACTGAGCAGAGCAAAGCAGAACAGAACAGACCAAACAGAACGGAGCAGAACAGAACAGAACAGACCAAACAGAACAGAGCAGAGCAGAGCAAAGCAGAACAGAACAGACCAAACAGAACGGAGCAGAACAGAACAGAACAGAACAGACCAAACAGAACAGAGCAGAGCAGAGCAAAGCAGAACAGACCAAACAGAACAGACCAAACAGAACGGAGCAGAGCAGAACAGAACAGAACAGAACAGACCAAACAGAACGGAGCAGAACAGACCAAACAGAATAGAGCAGAGCAGAGCAAAGCAGAACAGAACAGACCAAACAGAACGGAGCAGAGCAGAACAGAACAGAACAGACCAAACAGAACAGAACAGAACAGACCAAACAGAACGGAGCAGAGCAAAGCAGAACAGAACAGACCAAACAGAACGGAGCAGAGCAGAACAGAACAGAACAGACCAAACAGAACGGAGCAGAACAGAACAGAACAGACCAAACAGAACGGAGCAGAGCAAAGCAGAACAGAACAGACCAAACAGAACGGAGCAGAACAGAACAGAACAGACCAAACAGAACAGAGCAGAGCAGAGCAAAGCAGAACAGAACAGACCAAACAGAACGGAGCAGAGCAGAACAGAACAGAACGGACCAAACAGAACAGAGCAGAACAGAACAGAACAGACCAAACAGAACGGAGCAGAACAGAACAGAACAGACCAAACAGAACGGAGCAGAGCAGAACAGAACAGAACAGACCAAACAGAACGGAGCAGAGCAGAACAGAACAGAACAGACCAAACAGAACAGAGCAGAGCAAAGCAGAACAGACCAAACAGAACAGAACAGACCAAACAGAACGGAGCAGAACAGAACAGAACAGACCAAACAGAACAGAGCAGAGCAGAGCAAAGCAGAACAGAACAGACCAAACAGAACGGAGCAGAGCAGAACAGAACAGAACAGACCAAACAGAACGGAGCAGAACAGAACAGAACAGACCAAACAGAACAGAGCAGAGCAAAGCAGAGCAGACCAAACAGAACGGAGCAAAGCAGAACAGAACAGACCAAACAGAACAGAGCAGAGCAGAGCAAAGCAGAACAGACCAAACAGAACAGAGCAAAGCAAAGCAGAACAGAACAGACCAAACAGAACAGAGCAGAGCAGAGCAAAGCAGAACAGACCAAACAGAACAGAGCAGAGCAAAGCAGAGCAGACCAAACAGAACGGAGCAAAGCAGAACAGAACAGACCAAACAGAACGGAGCAGAGCAGAACAGAACAGAACAGACCAAACAGAACAGAGCAGAGCAGAACAGAACAGAACAGACCAAACAGAACAGAGCAGAGCAGAGCAAAGCAGAACAGACCAAACAGAACGGAGCAAAGCAGAACAGAACAGACCAAACAGAACAGAGCAGAGCAGAGCAAAGCAGAACAGACCAAACAGAACGGAGCAGAACAGAACAGAACAGAACAGACCAAACAGAACGGAGCAGAACAGAACAGAACAGACCAAACAGAACGGAGCAGAGCAAAGCAGAACAGACCAAACAGAACGGAGCAGAGCAGAGCAGAGCAGACCAAACAGAACGGAGCAGAACAGAACAGAACAGAACAGACCAAACAGAATGGAGCAGAACAGAACAGAACAGAACAGACCAAACAGAACAGAGCAGAGCAGAACAGAACAGAACAGACCAAACAGAACAGAGCAGAGCAGAGCAAAGCAGAACAGACCAAACAGAACGGAGCAAAGCAGAACAGAACAGACCAAACAGAACAGAGCAGAGCAGAGCAAAGCAGAACAGACCAAACAGAACGGAGCAAAGCAGAACAGAACAGACCAAACAGAACGGAGCAGAGCAAAGCAGAGCAGAACAGACCAAACAGAACGGAGCAGAACAGAACAGAACAGAACAGACCAAACAGAACGGAGCAGAACAGAACAGAACAGAACAGACCAAACAGAACAGAGCAGAGCAAAGCAGAACAGAACAGACCAAACAGAACGGAGCAGAACAGAACAGAACAGAACAGACCAAACAGAACGGAGCAGAGCAAAGCAGAACAGAACAGACCAAACAGAACGGAGCAGAGCAGAACAGAACAGACCAAACAGAACGGAGCAGAACAGAACAGAACAGACCAAACAGAACGGAGCAGAGCAAAGCAGAACAGAACAGACCAAACAGAACGGAGCAGAACAGAACAGAACAGACCAAACAGAACAGAGCAGAGCAGAGCAGAGCAAAGCAGAACAGAACAGACCAAACAGAACGGAGCAGAGCAGAACAGAACAGAACAGACCAAACAGAACAGAGCAGAGCAAAGCAGAACAGACCAAACAGAACAGAACAGACCAAACAGAACGGAGCAGAACAGAACAGAACAGACCAAACAGAAGAGAGCAGAGCAGAGCAAAGCAGAACAGAACAGACCAAACAGAACGGAGCAGAGCAGAACAGAACAGAACAGACCAAACAGAATGGAGCAGAACAGAACAGAACAGACCAAACAGAACAGAGCAGAGCAAAGCAGAGCAGACCAAACAGAACGGAGCAAAGCAGAACAGAACAGACCAAACAGAACGGAGCAGAGCAGAACAGAACAGAACAGACCAAACAGAACGGAGCAGAACAGAACAGAACAGACCAAACAGAACGGAGCAGATCAAAGCAGAACAGAACAGACCAAACAGAACGGAGCAGAACAGAACAGAACAGACCAAACAGAACAGAGCAGAGCAGAGCAAAGCAGAACAGAACAGAACAGAGCAGAGCAGAGCAAAGCAGAACAGAACAGACCAAACAGAACGGAGCAGAGCAGAACAGAACAGAACAGACCAAACAGAACAAAGCAGAACAGAACAGACCAAACAGAACGGAGCAGAACAGAACAGAACAGACCAAACAGAACGGAGCAGAGCAGAACAGAACAGAACAGACCAAACAGAATGGAGCAGAACAGAACAGAACAGACCAAACAGAACAGAGCAGAGCAGAGCAAAGCAGAACAGAACAGACCAAACAGAACGGAGCAGAGCAGAACAGAACGGAACAGACCAAACAGAACAGAGCAGAGCAAAGCAGAACAGACCAAACAGAACAGACCAAACAGAACGGAGCAGAGCAGAACAGAACAGAACAGACCAAACAGAACGGAGCAGAACAGAACAGAACAGACCAAACAGAACAGAGCAGAGCAGAGCAAAGCAGAACAGAACAGACCAAACAGAACGGAGCAGAGCAGAACAGAACAGAACAGACCAAACAGAACGGAGCAGAACAGAACAGAACAGACCAAACAGAACAGAGCAGAGCAAAGCAGAGCAGACCAAACAGAACGGAGCAAAGCAGAACAGAACAGACCAAACAGAACAGAGCAGAGCAGAGCAAAGCAGAACAGACCAAACAGAACAGAGCAAAGCAAAGCAGAACAGAACAGACCAAACAGAACAGAGCAGAGCAGAGCAAAGCAGAACAGACCAAACAGAACAGAGCAGAGCAAAGCAGAGCAGACCAAACAGAACGGAGCAAAGCAGAACAGAACAGACCAAACAGAACGGAGCAGAGCAGAACAGAACAGAACAGAACAGACCAAACAGAACAGAGCAGAGCAGAACAGAACAGAACAGACCAAACAGAACGGAGCAGAGCAGAACAGAACAGAACAGACCAAACAGAACAGAGCAGAACAGAACAGAACAGACCAAACAGAACAGAGCAGAGCAGAGCAAAGCAGAACAGACCAAACAGAACGGAGCAAAGCAGAACAGAACAGACCAAACAGAACAGAGCAGAGCAGAGCAAAGCAGAACAGACCAAACAGAACGGAGCAGAGCAGAACAGAACAGACCAAACAGAACGGAGCAGAGCAAAGCAGAGCAGAACAGACCAAACAGAACGGAGCAGAACAGAACAGAACAGAACAGACCAAACAGAACAGAGCAGAGCAAAGCAGAACAGAACAGACCAAACAGAACGGAGCAAAGCAGAACAAAGCAGAACAGACCAAACAGAACGGAGCAGAGCAGAACAGAACAGAACAGACCAAACAGAACGGAGCAGAGCAAAGCAGAACAGACCAAACAGAACGGAGCAGAGCAGAGCAGAGCAGACCAAACAGAACGGAGCAAAGCAGAACAGAACAGACCAAACAGAACGGAGCAGAGCAGAACAGAACAGAACAGACCAAACAGAACAGAGCAGAGCAGAGCAGAACAGAACAGAACAGACCAAACAGAACAGAGCAGAGCAGAGCAAAGCAGAACAGACCAAACAGAACGGAGTAAAGCAGAACAGAACAGACCAAACAGAACAGAGCAGAGCAGAGCAAAGCAGAACAGACCAAACAGAACGGAGCAGAGCAGAAGAGAACAGACCAAACAGAACGGAGCAAAGCAGAACAGAACAGACCAAACAGAACGGAGCAGAGCAGAACAGAACAGACCAAACAGAACGGAGCAGAACAGAACAGAACAGACCAAACAGAACGGAGCAGAGCAGAACAGAACAGAACAGACCAAACAGAATGGAGCAGAACAGAACAGAACAGACCAAACAGAACAGAGCAGAGCAGAGCAAAGCAGAACAGAACAGACCAAACAGAACGGAGCAGAGCAGAACAGAACAGAAAAGGCCAAACAGAACGGAGCAGAACAGAACAGAACAGACCAAACAGAACAGAGCAGAGCAGAGCAAAGCAGAACAGACCAAACAGAACGGAGCAGAGCAAAGCAGAGCAGACCAAACAGAACGGAGCAGAGCAGAGCAAAGCAGAGCAGACCAAACAGAACGGAGCAAAGCAGAACAGAACAGACCAAACAGAACAGAGCAAAGCAAAGCAGAACAGAACAGACCAAACAGAACAGAGCAGAGCAGAGCAAAGCAGAACAGACCAAACAGAACAGAGCAGAGCAAAGCAGAGCAGACCAAACAGAACGGAGCAAAGCAGAACAGAACAGACCAAACAGAACGGAGCAGAGCAGAACAGAACAGAACAGAACAGACCAAACAGAACAGAGCAGAGCAGAACAGAACAGAACAGACCAAACAGAACGGAGCAGAGCAGAACAGAACAGAACAGACCAAACAGAACAGAGCAGAACAGAACAGAACAGACCAAACAGAACAGAGCAGAGCAGAGCAAAGCAGAACAGACCAAACAGAACGGAGCAAAGCAGAACAGAACAGACCAAACAGAACAGAGCAGAGCAGAGCAAAGCAGAACAGACCAAACAGAACGGAGCAGAGCAGAACAGAACAGACCAAACAGAACGGAGCAGAGCAAAGCAGAGCAGAACAGACCAAACAGAACGGAGCAGAACAGAACAGAACAGAACAGACCAAACAGAACAGAGCAGAGCAAAGCAGAACAGAACAGACCAAACAGAACGGAGCAAAGCAGAACAAAGCAGAACAGACCAAACAGAACGGAGCAGAGCAGAACAGAACAGAACAGACCAAACAGAACGGAGCAGAGCAAAGCAGAACAGACCAAACAGAACGGAGCAGAGCAGAGCAGAGCAGACCAAACAGAACGGAGCAAAGCAGAACAGAACAGACCAAACAGAACGGAGCAGAGCAGAACAGAACAGAACAGACCAAACAGAACAGAGCAGAGCAGAGCAGAACAGAACAGAACAGACCAAACAGAACAGAGCAGAGCAGAGCAAAGCAGAACAGACCAAACAGAACGGAGTAAAGCAGAACAGAACAGACCAAACAGAACAGAGCAGAGCAGAGCAAAGCAGAACAGACCAAACAGAACGGAGCAGAGCAGAACAGAACAGACCAAACAGAACAGAGCAGAGCAGAGCAAAGCAGAACAGACCAAACAGAACGGAGCAAAGCAGAACAGAACAGACCAAACAGAACGGAGCAGAGCAAAGCAGAGCAGAACAGACCAAACAGAACGGAGCAGAACAGAACAGAACAGAACAGACCAAACAGAACGGAGCAGAACAGAACAGAACAGAACAGACCAAACAGAACAGAGCAGAGCAAAGCAGAACAGAACAGACCAAACAGAACGGAGCAGAACAGAACAGAACAGAACAGACCAAACAGAACGGAGCAGAGCAAAGCAGAACAGAACAGACCAAACAGAACGGAGCAGAGCAGAACAGAACAGACCAAACAGAACGGAGCAGAGCAGAACAGAACAGACCAAACAGAACGGAGCAGAACAGAACAGAACAGACCAAACAGAACGGAGCAGAGCAGAACAGAACAGAACAGACCAAACAGAATGGAGCAGAACAGAACAGAACAGACCAAACAGAACAGAGCAGAGCAGAGCAAAGCAGAACAGAACAGACCAAACAGAACGGAGCAGAGCAGAACAGAACAGAAAAGGCCAAACAGAACGGAGCAGAACAGAACAGAACAGACCAAACAGAACAGAGCAGAGCAGAGCAAAGCAGAACAGACCAAACAGAACGGAGCAGAGCAAAGCAGAGCAGACCAAACAGAACGGAGCAGAGCAGAGCAAAGCAGAGCAGACCAAACAGAACGGAGCAAAGCAGAACAGAACAGACCAAACAGAACAGAGCAGAGCAGAGCAAAGCAGAACAGACCAAACAGAACAGAGCAGAGCAGAGCAAAGCAGAGCAAAATAGACCAAACAGAAAAGAACAGAATAGAGCAGAGCCAAGCAACGCAAAGCAAAGCAGAACAGGACAGAACAGAACCAGAACAGACCAAACAGAACAGAGCAGAGGGGAGCAGAGCAGAGTAGAGCAGAGCAGAGCAGAACAGAACAGAAATGATGACTTCACAGAAGAAGAATGGAGCTGATCGGTGTGTCAGTAACAGGAACAGAACAGAACAGAACAGAAATGATGACTTCACAGAAGAAGAATGGAGCTGATCGGTGTGTCAGTAACAGGAACAGAGCAGAACAGAACAGAAATGATGACTTCACAGAAGAAGAATGGAGCTGATCGGTGTGTCAGTAACAGGAACAGAGCAGAACAGAACAGAAATGATGACTTCACAGAAGATGAATGGAGCTGATCGGTGTGTCAGTAACAGGAACAGAGCAGAACAGAACAGAAATGATGACTTCACAGAAGATGAATGGAGCTGATCGGTGTGTCAGTAACAGGGACAGAGCAGAACAGAACAGAAATGATGACTTCACAGAAGATGAATGGAGCTGATCGGTGTGTCAGGAACAGGAACAGGAACAGAACAGAACAGAACAGAACAGAACAGAACAGAAATGATGACTTCACAGAAGATGAATGGAGCTGATCGGTGTGTCAGCGACAGGAACAATGTTACAATCTACACAGTCAGCTTTCTACCAAGAATTTGTTCTCAATCAGTGAACAAAATGGCCTTTTGTGTTTGTTAAGTTGGTATCACAATCATTTCTGAAATGTATTGTTTGATCTTTATTTACTGTCATGTGTCTTCACAGGATTAAAATGAATCATTTGTATCAACTTTGTCATATCATCACCACACAAAGGAGAGACTAAATAGGAAGGGAGACACAGAGACTGACTGTCTTTTGTGTGTGTGTGTGTGTGTGTGTGTGTGTGTGTGTGTGTGTGTGTGTGTGTGTGTGTGTGTGTGTGTGTGTGTGTGTGTGTGTGTGTGTGTAAGAGTGATTTCAGGTCAGATAGCAGTAATGGTTTTCAGATGTTGGAGAAGTAGATGGAGTTTAGAAGCCAACACACACACACACACACACACACACACACACACACACACACACACACACACACACACACACACACACACACACACACACACACACACACACACATCATCCGTGCAGCAGATCATTTTGTGATCAGGTTGTCAGCAGCCACGGTTCTCATTGTTACTGACTGATCCTGTTACTGACTGTTTCTGGCAGGTCTTAGTGGCTGTGGTCTGTGTGTTCATGGGAAACGCTTAACCTCACATTACTGTGAGCCCCCCCCCCCTCCCCTCCCCATTCCCTCTTTCTGGCTGGTTTCCACTTTCTGTTTTCCATTGGCTGGCAGCTTGAGGGTGAGGGCCGGTCTACACTTCTCCACTTCCTGCTATTGGCTTGTGGTAGCAGTTACCCACGTCATCCTCACATTTAATGGACCAGCTACATCACGGCTGCCAGGGTCAGCGTCAACACCCGGGAAGCCAGCCACCCAGTCAGACCCTCAGCCAGCCAAGTGCAGGTTGGGTAATGGCAGAAGAGACAGAATGACAATAAATTAAGCAGATTCAAATCAGATTTGTTATTGTTTTTATCAGGGCTTATTTGATCAAGATTCTCAAAAACGTGAAAGGTTATGTTGTTATGGGGATTTTAATGTATTGAGCTCCTACAGCAAAAAACTCGTGCTCTTTATCTTTTATTATCAAAAACACAGGTCGTGCTATGCATCTTTTATGTACACATATTCACACCAATACACACATAACCCATTCACACAGAACACCGAGAAAACAAGCAAAATACAACACATGCATCTCAACCAGCCACACACACACAATAAACAGTGAGGCAGCAGCGCTGTGCTGCTGCTGCTGCAGGACGTCCTGCAGGCGGCTGGTGTGACAGAGGAAGATGCAGAGGGCAGGAACAGATGGAAATGGACCATCCGCTGTGGCGCCCCCTAACGGGAGCAGCCGAAAATAGCAGTAGTAGTAGTTTCATATGCAAATATGGGCGTGGCCATTATCAAGTGTTAGAATGGTCATGTGTACTGTTCACAGAGGATTGGGGAATAGTTTCAATCAAAGCATTGCAAGATGGCGACAGGCGTACTCTTAGGCCCCCCTCCCTCCCCCCTCGGTTCATGGATGGTCGTTTCCTCTTCACATAAATGGCCTCTTTGACTCCCCGCTAAAAGCAGCGTTCCTCCCTATAAAGGATGTGCACATCCTCGTCCCTGGAAGAGTGGCCACTGGCCTGTTCATACGGACTACCTCCACTGCTTCATCAACAGGAGCGTACATGAAGAGAGACTTAACAGCATAAGAGACCATTGTTTCCTCCTCTCCATGATGATGTCCTATCCTCTCCATGGTGATGTCCTATCCTCTCCATGATGACGTCCTATCCTCTCCATGATGACGTCCCTCACCTTATCCACAACATCCATAGTGTTGTGAGTGTGTTGTTCATTACTGCCTCCCAATGGCGGTAAGGTTATAGGTCACTGAGTAAATCATACCAACAATAGGTCGTAATGGCACATCCTGTTTATGTATCTTAGGTAACCCACACAGACTTGGTGTAGCGCCCCCTGGGTGTAATCTGTGGTACAACATTCTGTCAACAGCATTGTCCTGTTCTTACAGCTTCAGACAACCCATCACCTTTTTCTTGTGACCACTGCCTGGACCTGGTGTCAGGGGCTCAGAAGTATTCACGTCGCTAAGTGACGTCATAACTTTCACGATGGTCTGTCTGGTTTAGTACAACAGTGCCGCTGCCTTTGTCCACTGCAAGGATGATGATGTTATTGTCCTTACCGAGTTGTGAGCGCTTTCCTCAGTCTCCTTAGTTTTTTCCTCAGTTTCCTCTCCTATACATCCTGTACACTACTGACTGCCACTGTCAGTTCAGAAATCATCACATTGCGAAACTTGCAGATGACACGGTGATAGTGAACCTGCTGAGGGAAAGTGAAATGTCCCATGGTCCTGTCACAGACTGTTTCTCCAAATGGTGTCAGGGAGCCTACCTAGAATTAAATGTGACTAAGACCAAAGACACGTGTGTTGACTTCAGACATAATACATCCAACCCGGACAACACTAAGATTAATGGTAAGGATGTTGAAATTGTTGAGTCACACAAGTTCTGGGTACTATAATTGATAACAAGCGGAACTTTGATTACAATACAAAGTTGCAATGACAAAAAAAAAGAAAATCCAGCAGCGCCTTTTTTGACTGAGGAAGCTGGCTAAGTTCTTCTGTTTTGTTTTTTTTGTTTTTTTTGACTGAGGAAGCTGGCTAACTTCTTTTGTTTTATTATTTATTTTTTTTTGTCTGAGGAAGCTGGCTAAGTTCTTTTTTGTCTGAGGAAGCTGGCTAAGTTCTTTTTTGTCAGAGGAAGCTGGCTAAGTTCTTTTCTTTTTTGTCTGAGGAAGCTGGCTAAGTTCTTTTTTGTCTGAGGAAGCTGGCTAAGTTCTTTTTTGTCTGAGGAAGCTGGCTAAGTTCTTTTCTTTTTTGTCTGAGAAAGCTGGCTAAGTTCTTTTCTTTTTTGTCAGAGGAAGCTGGCTAAGTTCTTTTCTTTTTTGTCTGAGGAAGCTGGCTAAGTTCTTTTCTTTTTTGTCAGAGGAAGCTGGCTAAGTTATTTTTTGGCTGAGGAAGCTGGCTAAGTTCTTTTCTTTTTTGTCTGAGGAAGCTGGCTAAGTTCTTTTTTGTCAGAGGAAGCTGGCTAAGTTCTTTTCTTTTTTGTCAGAGGAAGCTGGCTAAGTTCTTTTCTTTTTTGTCAGAGGAAGCTGGCTAAGTTCTTTTCTTTTTTGTCTGAGGAAGCTGGCTAAGTTCTTTTCTTTTTTGTCAGAGGAAGCTGGCTAAGTTCTTTTCTTTTTTGTCTGAGGAAGCATGCTAAGTTCTTTTCTTTTTTGTCAGAGGAAGCTGGCTAAGTTCTTTTCTTTTTTGTCAGAGGAAGCTGGCTAAGATCTTTTCTTTTTTGTCAGAGGAAGCTGCCTAAGTTATTTTCTTTTTTGTCTGAGGAAGCTGGCTAAGATCTTTTCTTTTTTGTCAGAGGAAGCTGGCTAAGAACTTTTCTTTTTTGTCTGAGGAAGCTGGCTAAGTTCTTTTTTGTCTGAGGAAGCTGGCTAAGTTCTTTTTTGTCTGAGGAAGCTGGCTAAGTTCTTTTCTTTTTTGTCTGAGAAAGCTGGCTAAGTTCTTTTCTTTTTTGTCAGAGGAAGCTGGCTAAGTTCTTTTCTTTTTTGTCTGAGGAAGCTGGCTAAGTTCTTTTCTTTTTTGTCAGAGGAAGCTGGCTAAGTTCTTTTTTGTCTGAGGAAGCTGGCTAAGTTCTTTTCTTTTTTGTCAGAGGAAGCTGGCTAAGTTCTTTTCTTTTTTGTCAGAGGAAGCTGGCTAAGATCTTTTCTTTTTTGTCAGAGGAAGCTGCCTAAGTTATTTTCTTTTTTGTCTGAGGAAGCTGGCTAAGATCTTTTCTTTTTTGTCAGAGGAAGCTGGCTAAGTGCTTTTCTTTTTTGTCTGAGGAAGCTGGCTAAGTTCTTTTTTGTCTGAGGAAGCTGGCTAAGTTCTTTTTTGTCTGAGGAAGCTGGCTAAGTTCTTTTCTTTTTTGTCTGAGAAAGCTGGCTAAGTTCTTTTCTTTTTTGTCAGAGGAAGCTGGCTAAGTTCTTTTCTTTTTTGTCTGAGGAAGCTGGCTAAGTTCTTTTCTTTTTTGTCTGAGGAAGCTGGCTAAGTTCTTTTTTGTCAGAGGAAGCTGGCTAAGTTCTTTTCTTTTTTGTCAGAGGAAGCTGGCTAAGTTCTTTTCTTTTTTGTCTGAGGAAGCTGGCTAAGTTCTTTTTTGTCTGAGGAAGCTGGCTAAGTTCTTTTCTTTTTTGTCAGAGGAAGCTGGCTAAGTTCTTTTCTTTTTTGTCTGAGGAAGCTGGCTAAGTTCTTTTTTGTCTGAGGAAGCTGGCTAAGTTCTTTTTTGTCTGAGGAAGCTGGCTAAGTTCTTTTCTTTTTTGTCTGAGAAAGCTGGCTAAGTTCTTTTCTTTTTTGTCAGAGGAAGCTGGCTAAGTTCTTTTCTTTTTTGTCTGAGGAAGCTGGCTAAGTTCGTTTCTTTTTTGTCAGAGGAAGCTGGCTAAGTTCTTTTTTGTGTGAGGAAGCTGGCTAAGTTCGTTTCTTTTTTGTCTGAGGAAGCTGGCTAAGTTCTTTTCTTTTTTGTCTGAGGAAGCTGGCTAAGTTCTTTTTTGTCAGAGGAAGCTGGCTAAGTTCTTTTCTTTTTTGTCAGAGGAAGCTGGCTAAGTTCTTTTCTTTTTTGTCAGAGGAAGCTGGCTAAGTTCTTTTCTTTTTTGTCTGAGGAAGCTGGCTAAGTTCTTTTCTTTTTGTCAGAGGAAGCTGGCTAAGTTCTTTTCTTTTTTGTCTGAGGAAGCATGCTAAGTTCTTTTCTTTTTTGTCAGAGGAAGCTGCCTAAGTTATTTTCTTTTTTGTCAGAGGAAGCTGGCTAAGATCTTTTCTTTTTTGTCAGAGGAAGCTGCCTAAGTTATTTTCTTTTTTGTCTGAGGAAGCTGGCTAAGATCTTTTCTTTTTTGTCAGAGGAAGCTGGCTAAGTGCTTTTCTTTTTTGTCTGAGGAAGCTGGCTAAGTTCTTTTTTGTCTGAGGAAGCTGGCTAAGTTCTTTTTTGTCTGAGGAAGCTGGCTAAGTTCTTTTCTTTTTTGTCTGAGAAAGCTGGCTAAGTTCTTTTCTTTTTTGTCAGAGGAAGCTGGCTAAGTTCTTTTCTTTTTTGTCTGAGGAAGCTGGCTAAGTTCTTTTCTTTTTTTGTCTGAGGAAGCTGGCTAAGTTCTTTTTTGTCAGAGGAAGCCGGCTAAGTTCTTTTCTTTTTTGTCAGAGGAAGCTGGCTAAGTTGTTTTCTTTTTTGTCAGAGGAAGCTGGCTAAGCTCTTTTCTTTTCTGTCTGAGGAAGCTGGCTAAGTTCTTTTCTTTTTTTGTCTGAGGAAGCTGGCTAAGTTCTTTTTTGTCAGAGGAAGCCGGCTAAGTTCTTTTCTTTTTTGTCAGAGGAAGCTGGCTAAGTTCTTTTCTTTTTTGTCAGAGGAAGCTGGCTAAGCTCTTTTCTTTTCTGTCTGAGGAAGCTGGCTAAGTTCTTTTCTTTTTTGTCAGAGGAAGCTGGCTAAGTTCTTTTCTTTTTTGTCTGAGGAAGCTGGCTAAGTTCTTTTCTTTTTTGTCTGAGAAAGCTGGCTAAGTTCTTTTCTTTTTTGTCAGAGGAAGCTGGCTAAGTTCTTTTTTGTCTGAGGAAGCTGGCTAAGTTCTTTTCTTTTTTGTCTGAGGAAGCTGGCTAAGTTCTTTTTTGTCAGAGGAAGCTGGCTAAGTTCTTTTCTTTTTTGTCAGAGGAAGCTGGCTAAGTTCTTTTCTTTTTTGTCTGAGGAAGCTGGCTAAGTTCTTTTTTGTCTGAGGAAGC
Source organism: Lampris incognitus (assembly GCF_029633865.1). NCBI lineage: Eukaryota > Metazoa > Chordata > Actinopteri > Lampriformes > Lampridae > Lampris > Lampris incognitus. The sequence continues at coordinate 59,290,576 of NC_079221.1, forward strand.
TGGCTAAGTTCTTTTCTTTTTTGTCAGAGGAAGCTGGCTAAGTTCTTTTCTTTTTTGTCTGAGGAAGCTGGCTAAGTTCTTTTTTGTGTGAGGAAGCTGGCTAAGTTCTTTTTTGTCTGAGGAAGCTGGCTAAGTTCTTTTCTTTTTTGTCTGAGAAAGCTGGCTAAGTTCTTTTCTTTTTTGTCAGAGGAAGCTGGCTAAGTTCTTTTCTTTTTTGTCTGAGGAAGCTGGCTAAGTTCGTTTCTTTTTTGTCAGAGGAAGCTGGCTAAGTTCTTTTTTGTGTGAGGAAGCTGGCTAAGTTCGTTTCTTTTTTGTCTGAGGAAGCTGGCTAAGTTCTTTTCTTTTTTGTCTGAGGAAGCTGGCTAAGTTCTTTTTTGTCAGAGGAAGCTGGCTAAGTTCTTTTCTTTTTTGTCAGAGGAAGCTGGCTAAGTTCTTTTCTTTTTTGTCAGAGGAAGCTGGCTAAGTTCTTTTCTTTTTTGTCTGAGGAAGCTGGCTAAGTTCTTTTCTTTTTGTCAGAGGAAGCTGGCTAAGTTCTTTTCTTTTTTGTCTGAGGAAGCATGCTAAGTTCTTTTCTTTTTTGTCAGAGGAAGCTGCCTAAGTTATTTTCTTTTTTGTCAGAGGAAGCTGGCTAAGATCTTTTCTTTTTTGTCAGAGGAAGCTGCCTAAGTTATTTTCTTTTTTGTCTGAGGAAGCTGGCTAAGATCTTTTCTTTTTTGTCAGAGGAAGCTGGCTAAGTGCTTTTCTTTTTTGTCTGAGGAAGCTGGCTAAGTTCTTTTTTGTCTGAGGAAGCTGGCTAAGTTCTTTTTTGTCTGAGGAAGCTGGCTAAGTTCTTTTCTTTTTTGTCTGAGAAAGCTGGCTAAGTTCTTTTCTTTTTTGTCAGAGGAAGCTGGCTAAGATCTTTTCTTTTTTGTCTGAGGAAGCTGGCTAAGTTCTTTTCTTTTTTTGTCTGAGGAAGCTGGCTAAGTTCTTTTTTGTCAGAGGAAGCCGGCTAAGTTCTTTTCTTTTTTGTCAGAGGAAGCTGGCTAAGTTCTTTTCTTTTTTGTCAGAGGAAGCTGGCTAAGCTCTTTTCTTTTCTGTCTGAGGAAGCTGGCTAAGTTCTTTTCTTTTTTTGTCTGAGGAAGCTGGCTAAGTTCTTTTTTGTCAGAGGAAGCCGGCTAAGTTCTTTTCTTTTTTGTCAGAGGAAGCTGGCTAAGTTCTTTTCTTTTTTGTCAGAGGAAGCTGGCTAAGCTCTTTTCTTTTCTGTCTGAGGAAGCTGGCTAAGTTCTTTTCTTTTTTGTCAGAGGAAGCTGGCTAAGTTCTTTTCTTTTTTGTCAGAGGAAGCTGGCTAAGATCTTTTCTTTTTTGTCAGAGGAAGCTGCCTAAGTTCTTTTCTTTTTTGTCAGAGGAAGCTGACTAAGTTCTTTTCTTTTTTGTCAGAGGAAGCTGGCTAAGTTCTTTTCTTTTTTGTCAGAGGAAGCTGGCTAAGTTCTTTTCTTTTTTGTCTGAGGAAGCTGGCTAAGTTCTTTTCTTTTTTGTCAGAGGAAGCTGGCTAAGTTCTTTTTTGTCTGAGGAAGCTGGCTAAGTTCTTTTCTTTTTTGTCTGAGGAAGCATGCTAAGATCTTTTCTTTTTTGTCAGAGGAAGCATGCTAAGTTCTTTTCTTTTTTGTCTGAGGAAGCTGGCTAAGTTCTTTTCTTTTTTGTCAGAGGAAGCTGGCTAAGTTCTTTTCTTTTTTGTCAGAGGAAGCTGGCTAAGTTCTTTTTTGTGTGAGGAAGCTGGCTAAGTTCTTTTCTTTTTTGTCTGAGGAAGCTGGCTAAGTTCTTTTCTTTTTTGTCTGAGGAAGCTGGCTAAGTTCTTTTCTTTTTTGTCAGAGGAAGCTGGCTAAGTTCTTTTCTTTTTTGTCAGAGGAAGCTGGCTAAGATCTTTTCTTTTTTGTCAGAGGAAGCTGGCTAAGTTCTTTTCTTTTATGTCTGAGGAAGCATGCTAAGATCTTTTCTTTTTTGTCAGAGGAAGCTGGCTAAGTGCTTTTCTTTTTTGTCTGAGGAAGCTGGCTAAGTTCTTTTTTGTCAGAGGAAGCTGGCTAAGTTCTTTTCTTTTTTGTCTGAGAAAGCTGGCTAAGTTCTTTTCTTTTTTGTCAGAGGAAACTGGCTAAGTTCTTTTCTTTTTTGTCTGAGGAAGCTGGCTAAGTTCGTTTCTTTTTTGTCAGAGGAAGCTGGCTAAGTTCTTTTCTTTTTTGTCAGAGGAAGCTGGCTAAGTTCTTTTTTGTGTGAGGAAGCTGGCTAAGTTCTTTTCTTTTTTGTCTGAGGAAGCTGGCTAAGTTCTTTTCTTTTTTGTCTGAGGAAGCTGGCTAAGTTCTTTTTTGTCAGAGGAAGCTGGCTAAGTTCTTTTCTTTTTTGTCAGAGGAAGCTGGCTAAGTTATTTTCTTTTTTGTCAGAGGAAGCTGGCTAAGTTCTTTTCTTTTTTGTCTGAGGAAGCTGGCTAAGTTCTTTTCTTTTTTCTCAGAGGAAGCTGGCTAAGTTCTTTTCTTTTTTGTCAGAGGAAGCTGGCTAAGATCTTTTCTTTTTTGTCAGAGGAAGCTGCCTAAGTTATTTTCTTTTTTGTCTGAGGAAGCTGGCTAAGTTCTTTTCTTTTTTGTCAGAGGAAGCTGACTAAGTTCTTTTCTTTTTTGTCAGAGGAAGCTGGCTAAGTTCTTTTCTTTTTTGTCAGAGGAAGCTGGCTAAGTTCTTTTCTTTTTTGTCTGAGGAAGCTGGCTAAGTTATTTTCTTTTTTGTCAGAGGAAGCTGGCTAAGTTCTTTTTTGTCTGAGGAAGCTGGCTAAGTTCTTTTCTTTTATGTCTGAGGAAGCATGCTAAGATCTTTTCTTTTTTGTCAGAGGAAGCATGCTAAGTTCTTTTCTTTTTTGTCTGAGGAAGCTGGCTAAGTTCTTTTCTTTTTTGTCAGAGGAAGCTGGCTAAGTTCTTTTCTTTTTTGTCAGAGGAAGCTGGCTAAGTTCTTTTTTGTCAGAGGAAGCTGGCTAAGTTCTTTTCTTTTTGTCAGAGGAAGCTGGCTAAGTTCTTTTCTTTTTTGTCTGAGGAAGCATGCTAAGTTCTTTTCTTTTTTGTCAGAGGAAGCTGCCTAAGTTATTTTCTTTTTTGTCAGAGGAAGCTGGCTAAGATCTTTTCTTTTTTGTCAGAGGAAGCTGCCTAAGTTATTTTCTTTTTTGTCTGAGGAAGCTGGCTAAGATCTTTTCTTTTTTGTCAGAGGAAGCTGGCTAAGTGCTTTTCTTTTTTGTCTGAGGAAGCTGGCTAAGTTCTTTTTTGTCTGAGGAAGCTGGCTAAGTTCTTTTTTGTCTGAGGAAGCTGGCTAAGTTCTTTTCTTTTTTGTCTGAGAAAGCTGGCTAAGTTCTTTTCTTTTTTGTCAGAGGAAGCTGGCTAAGTTCTTTTCTTTTTTGTCTGAGGAAGCTGGCTAAGTTCTTTTCTTTTTTTGTCTGAGGAAGCTGGCTAAGTTCTTTTTTGTCAGAGGAAGCCGGCTAAGTTCTTTTCTTTTTTGTCAGAGGAAGCTGGCTAAGTTCTTTTCTTTTTTGTCAGAGGAAGCTGGCTAAGCTCTTTTCTTTTCTGTCTGAGGAAGCTGGCTAAGTTCTTTTCTTTTTTTGTCTGAGGAAGCTGGCTAAGTTCTTTTTTGTCAGAGGAAGCCGGCTAAGTTCTTTTCTTTTTTGTCAGAGGAAGCTGGCTAAGTTCTTTTCTTTTTTGTCAGAGGAAGCTGGCTAAGCTCTTTTCTTTTCTGTCTGAGGAAGCTGGCTAAGTTCTTTTCTTTTTTGTCAGAGGAAGCTGGCTAAGTTCTTTTCTTTTTTGTCAGAGGAAGCTGGCTAAGATCTTTTCTTTTTTGTCAGAGGAAGCTGCCTAAGTTCTTTTCTTTTTTGTCAGAGGAAGCTGACTAAGTTCTTTTCTTTTTTGTCAGAGGAAGCTGGCTAAGTTCTTTTCTTTTTTGTCAGAGGAAGCTGGCTAAGTTCTTTTCTTTTTTGTCTGAGGAAGCTGGCTAAGTTCTCTTCTTTTTTGTCAGAGGAAGCTGGCTAAGTTCTTTTTTGTCTGAGGAAGCTGGCTAAGTTCTTTTCTTTTTTGTCTGAGGAAGCATGCTAAGATCTTTTCTTTTTTGTCAGAGGAAGCATGCTAAGTTCTTTTCTTTTTTGTCTGAGGAAGCTGGCTAAGTTCTTTTCTTTTTTGTCAGAGGAAGCTGGCTAAGTTCTTTTCTTTTTTGTCAGAGGAAGCTGGCTAAGTTCTTTTTTGTGTGAGGAAGCTGGCTAAGTTCTTTTCTTTTTTGTCTGAGGAAGCTGGCTAAGTTCTTTTCTTTTTTGTCTGAGGAAGCTGGCTAAGTTCTTTTCTTTTTTGTCAGAGGAAGCTGGCTAAGTTCTTTTCTTTTTTGTCAGAGGAAGCTGGCTAAGATCTTTTCTTTTTTGTCAGAGGAAGCTGGCTAAGTTCTTTTCTTTTATGTCTGAGGAAGCATGCTAAGATCTTTTCTTTTTTGTCAGAGGAAGCTGGCTAAGTGCTTTTCTTTTTTGTCTGAGGAAGCTGGCTAAGTTCTTTTTTGTCAGAGGAAGCTGGCTAAGTTCTTTTCTTTTTTGTCTGAGAAAGCTGGCTAAGTTCTTTTCTTTTTTGTCAGAGGAAACTGGCTAAGTTCTTTTCTTTTTTGTCTGAGGAAGCTGGCTAAGTTCGTTTCTTTTTTGTCAGAGGAAGCTGGCTAAGTTCTTTTCTTTTTTGTAAGAGGAAGCTGGCTAAGTTCTTTTTTGTGTGAGGAAGCTGGCTAAGTTCTTTTCTTTTTTGTCTGAGGAAGCTGGCTAAGTTCTTTTCTTTTTTGTCTGAGGAAGCTGGCTAAGTTCTTTTTTGTCAGAGGAAGCTGGCTAAGTTCTTTTCTTTTTTGTCAGAGGAAGCTGGCTAAGTTATTTTCTTTTTTGTCAGAGGAAGCTGGCTAAGTTCTTTTCTTTTTTGTCTGAGGAAGCTGGCTAAGTTCTTTTCTTTTTTCTCAGAGGAAGCTGGCTAAGTTCTTTTCTTTTTTGTCTGAGGAAGCTGGCTAAGTTCTTTTCTTTTTTCTCAGAGGAAGCTGGCTAAGTTCTTTTCTTTTTTGTCAGAGGAAGCTGGCTAAGATCTTTTCTTTTTTGTCAGAGGAAGCTGCCTAAGTTATTTTCTTTTTTGTCTGAGGAAGCTGGCTAAGTTCTTTTCTTTTTTGTCAGAGGAAGCTGACTAAGTTCTTTTCTTTTTTGTCTGAGGAAGCTGGCTAAGTTCTTTTCTTTTTTGTCTGAGGAAGCTGGCTAAGTTCTTTTTTGTCAGAGGAAGCTGGCTAAGTTCTTTTCTTTTTTGTCAGAGGAAGCTGGCTAAGTTATTTTCTTTTTTGTCAGAGGAAGCTGGCTAAGTTCTTTTCTTTTTTGTCTGAGGAAGCTGGCTAAGTTCTTTTCTTTTTTCTCAGAGGAAGCTGGCTAAGTTCTTTTCTTTTTTGTCAGAGGAAGCTGGCTAAGATCTTTTCTTTTTTGTCAGAGGAAGCTGCCTAAGTTATTTTCTTTTTTGTCTGAGGAAGCTGGCTAAGTTCTTTTCTTTTTTGTCAGAGGAAGCTGACTAAGTTCTTTTCTTTTTTGTCAGAGGAAGCTGGCTAAGTTCTTTTCTTTTTTGTCAGAGGAAGCTGGCTAAGTTCTTTTCTTTTTTGTCTGAGGAAGCTGGCTAAGTTATTTTCTTTTTTGTCAGAGGAAGCTGGCTAAGTTCTTTTTTGTCTGAGGAAGCTGGCTAAGTTCTTTTCTTTTATGTCTGAGGAAGCATGCTAAGATCTTTTCTTTTTTGTCAGAGGAAGCATGCTAAGTTCTTTTCTTTTTTGTCTGAGGAAGCTGGCTAAGTTCTTTTCTTTTTTGTCAGAGGAAGCTGGCTAAGTTCTTTTCTTTTTTGTCAGAGGAAGCTGGCTAAGTTCTTTTTTGTCAGAGGAAGCTGGCTAAGTTCTTTTCTTTTTTGTCAGAGGAAGCTGGCTAAGTTCTTTTCTTTTTTGTCTGAGGAAGCTGGCTAAGTTCTTTTCTTTTTTGTCAGAGGAAGCTGGCTAAGTTCTTTTCTTTTTTGTCAGAGGAAGCTGGCTAAGATCTTTTCTTTTTTGTCAGAGGAAGCTGGCTAAGTTCTTTTCTTTTTTGTCAGAGGAAGCTGGCTAAGATCTTTTCTTTTTTGTCAGAGGAAGCTGCCTAACTTCTTTTCTTTTTTGTCAGAGGAAGCTGGCTAAGTCCTTTTTTGTGTGAGGAAGCTGGCTAAGTTCTTTTCTTTTTTGTCTGAGGAAGCTGGCTAAGTTCTTTTTTGTCAGAGGAAGCTGGCTAAGTTCTTTTCTTTTTTGTCTGAGGAAGCTGGCTAAGTTCTTTTCTTTTTTGTCAGAGGAAGCTGGCTAAGTTATTTTTTGTCTGAGGAAGCTGGCTAAGTTCTTTTCTTTTTTGTCTGAGGAAGCTGGCTAAGTTCTTTTCTTTTTTGTCTGAGGAAGCTGGCTAAGTTCGTTTCTTTTTTGTCAGGGGAAGCTGGCTAAGTTCTTTTCTTTTTTGTCAGAGGAAGCTGGCTAAGTTCTTTTTTGTGTGAGGAAGCTGGCTAAGTTCTTTTCTTTTTTGTCTGAGGAAGCTGGCTAAGTTATTTTCTTTTTTGTCAGAGGAAGCTGGCTAAGTTCTTTTCTTTTTTGTCTGAGGAAGCTGGCTAAGTTCTTTTCTTTTTTGTCAGAGGAAGCTGGCTAAGTTCTTTTCTTTTTTGTCAGAGGAAGCTGGCTAAGATCTTTTCTTTTTTGTCAGAGGAAGCTGCCTAAGTTATTTTCTTTTTTGTCTGAGGAAGCTGGCTAAGTTCTTTTCTTTTTTGTCAGAGGAAGCTGACTAAGTTCTTTTCTTTTTTGTCAGAGGAAGCTGGCTAAGTTCTTTACTTTTTTGTCAGAGGAAGCTGGCTAAGTTCTTTTCTTTTTTGTCTGAGGAAGCTGGCTAAGTTCTTTTCTTTTTTGTCAGAGGAAGCTGGCTAAGTTCTTTTTTGTCTGAGGAAGCTGGCTAAGTTCTTTTCTTTTTTGTCTGAGGAAGCATGCTAAGATCTTTTCTTTTTTGTCAGAGGAAGCATGCTAAGTTCTTTTCTTTTTTGTCTGAGGAAGCTGGCTAAGTTCTTTTCTTTTTGTCAGAGGAAGCTGGCTAAGTTCTTTTCTTTTTTGTCAGAGGAAGCTGGCTAAGTTCTTTTTTGTGTGAGGAAGCTGGCTAAGTTCTTTTCTTTTTTGTCTGAGGAAGCTGGCTAAGTTCTTTTCTTTTTTGTCTGAGGAAGCTGGCTAAGTTCTTTTCTTTTTTGTCAGAGGAAGCTGGCTAAGTTCTTTTCTTTTTTGTCAGAGGAAGCTGGCTAAGATCTTTTCTTTTTTGTCAGAGGAAGCTGCCTAAGTTATTTTCTTTTTTGTCTGAGGAAGCTGGCTAAGATCTTTTTTTTTGTCAGAGGAAGCTGGCTAAGTGCTTTTCTTTTTTGTCTGAGGAAGCTGGCTAAGTTCTTTTTTGTCTGAGGAAGCTGGCTAAGTTCTTTTTTGTCAGAGGAAGCTGGCTAAGTTCTTTTCTTTTTTGTCTGAGAAAGCTGGCTAAGTTCTTTTCTTTTTTGTCAGAGGAAGCTGGCTAAGTTCTTTTCTTTTTTGTCTGAGGAAGCTGGCTAAGTTCGTTTCTTTTTTGTCAGAGGAAGCTGGCTAAGTTCTTTTCTTTTTTGTCAGAGGAAGCTGGCTAAGTTCTTTTTTGTGTGAGGAAGCTGGCTAAGTTCTTTTCTCTTTTGTCTGAGGAAGCTGGCTAAGTTCTTTTCTTTTTTGTCTGAGGAAGCTGGCTAAGTTCTTTTTTGTCAGAGGAAGCTGGCTAAGTTCTTTTCTTTTTTGTCAGAGGAAGCTGGCTAAGTTCTTTTCTTTTTTGTCAGAGGAAGCTGGCTAAGTTCTTTTCTTTTTTGTCTGAGGAAGCTGGCTAAGTTCTTTTCTTTTTTGTCAGAGGAAGCTGGCTAAGTTCTTTTCTTTTTTGTCTGAGGAAGCTGGCTAAGATCTTTTCTTTTTTGTCAGAGGAAGCTGCCTAAGTTATTTTCTTTTTTGTCTGAGGAAGCTGGCTAAGTTATTTTCTTTTTTGTCAGAGGAAGCTGACTAAGTGCTTTTCTTTTTTGTCAGAGGAAGCTGGCTAAGTTCTTTTCTTTTTTGTCAGAGGAAGCTGGCTAAGTTCTTTTCTTTTTTGTATGAGGAAGCTGGCTAAGTTCTTTTCTTTTTTGTCAGAGGAAGCTGGCTAAGTTCTTTTTTGTCTGAGGAAGCTGGCTAAGTTCTTTTCTTTTATGTCTGAGGAAGCATGCTAAGATCTTTTCTTTTTTGTCAGAGGAAGCATGCTAAGTTCTTTTCTTTTTTGTCTGAGGAAGCTGGCTAAGTTCTTTTCTTTTTTGTCAGAGGAAGCTGGCTAAGTTCTTTTCTTTTTTGTCAGAGGAAGCTGGCTAAGTTCTTTTTTGTGTGAGGAAGCTGGCTAAGTTCTTTTCTTTTTTGTCTGAGGAAGCTGGCTAAGTTCTTTTCTTTTTTGACTGAGGAAGCTGGCTAAGTTCTTTTCTTTTTTGTCAGAGGAAGCTGGCTAAGTTCTTTTCTTTTTTGTCAGAGGAAGCTGGCTAAGATCTTTTCTTTTTTGTCAGAGGAAGCTGCCTAAGTTATTTTCTTTTTTGTCTGAGGAAGCTGGCTAAGATCTTTTCTTTTTTGTCAGAGGAAGCTGGCTAAGTTCTTTTTTGTCTGAGGAAGCTGGCTAAGTTCTTTTTTGTCAGAGGAAGCTGGCTAAGTTCTTTTCTTTTTTGTCTGAGAAAGCTGGCTAAGTTCTTTTCTTTTTTGTCAGAGGAAGCTGGCTAAGATCTTTTCTTTTTTGTCAGAGGAAGCTGCCTAAGTTATTTTCTTTTTTGTCTGAGGAAGCTGGCTAAGATCTTTTCTTTTTTGTCTGAGGAAGCTGGCTAAGTTCTTTTTTGTCTGAGGAAGCTGGCTAAGTTCTTTTTTGTCAGAGGAAGCTGGCTAAGTTCTTTTCTTTTTTGTCTGAGAAAGCTGGCTAAGTTCTTTTCTTTTTTGTCAGAGGAAGCTGGCTAAGTTCTTTTCTTTTTTGTCTGAGGAAGCTGGCTAAGTTCGTTTCTTTTTTGTCAGAGGAAGCTGGCTAAGTTCTTTTCTTTTTTGTCAGAGGAAGCTGGCTAAGTTCTTTTTTTGTGTGAGGAAGCTGGCTAAGTTCTTTTCTTTTTTGTCTGAGGAAGCTGGCTAAGTTCTTTTTTGTCAGAGGAAGCTGGCTAAGTTCTTTTCTTTTTTGTCAGAGGAAGCTGGCTAAGTTCTTTTCTTTTTTGTCAGAGGAAGCTGGCTAAGTTCTTTTCTTTTTTGTCTGAGGAAGCTGGCTAAGTTCTTTTCTTTTTTGTCAGAGGAAGCTGGCTAAGTTCTTTTCTTTTTTGTCAGAGGAAGCTGGCTAAGATCTTTTCTTTTTTGTCAGAGGAAGCTGCCTAAGTTATTTTCTTTTTTGTCTGAGGAAGCTGGCTAAGTTCTTTTCTTTTTTGTCAGAGGAAGCTGACTAAGTTCTTTTCTTTTTTGTCAGAGGAAGCTGGCTAAGTTCTTTTCTTTTTTGTCAGAGGAAGCTGGCTAAGTTCTTTTCTTTTTTGTCTGAGGAAGCTGGCTAAGTTCTTTTCTTTTTTGTCAGAGGAAGCTGGCTAAGTTCTTTTTTGTCTGAGGAAGCTGGCTAAGTTCTTTTCTTTTATGTCTGAGGAAGCATGCTAAGATCTTTTCTTTTTTGTCAGAGGAAGCATGCTAAGTTCTTTTCTTTTTTGTCTGAGGAAGCTGGCTAAGTTCTTTTCTTTTTTGTCAGAGGAAGCTGGCTAAGTTCTTTTCTTTTTTGTCAGAGGAAGCTGGCTAAGTTCTTTTTTGTCAGAGGAAGCTGGCTAAGTTCTTTTCTTTTTTGTCAGAGGAAGCTGGCTAAGTTCTTTTCTTTTTTGTCTGAGGAAGCTGGCTAAGTTCTTTTCTTTTTTGTCAGAGGAAGCTGACTAAGTTCTTTTCTTTTTTGTCAGAGGAAGCTGGCTAAGTTCTTTTCTTTTTTGTCAGAGGAAGCTGGCTAAGTTCTTTTCTTTTTTGTCTGAGGAAGCTGGCTAAGTTCTTTTCTTTTTTGTCAGAGGAAGCTGGCTAAGTTCTTTTTTGTCTGAGGAAGCTGGCTAAGTTCTTTTCTTTTATGTCTGAGGAAGCATGCTAAGATCTTTTCTTTTTTGTCAGAGGAAGCATGCTAAGTTCTTTTCTTTTTTGTCTGAGGAAGCTGGCTAAGTTCTTTTCTTTTTTGTCAGAGGAAGCTGGCTAAGTTCTTTTCTTTTTTGTCAGAGGAAGCTGGCTAAGTTCTTTTTTGTCAGAGGAAGCTGGCTAAGTTCTTTTCTTTTTTGTCAGAGGAAGCTGGCTAAGTTCTTTTCTTTTTTGTCTGAGGAAGCTGGCTAAGTTCTTTTCTTTTTTGTCAGAGGAAGCTGGCTAAGTTCTTTTCTTTTTTGTCAGAGGAAGCTGGCTAAGATCTTTTCTTTTTTGTCAGAGGAAGCTGGCTAAGTTCTTTTCTTTTTTGTCAGAGGAAGCTGGCTAAGATCTTTTCTTTTTTGTCAGAGGAAGCTGCCTAACTTCTTTTCTTTTTTGTCAGAGGAAGCTGGCTAAGTCCTTTTTTGTGTGAGGAAGCTGGCTAAGTTCTTTTCTTTTTTGTCTGAGGAAGCTGGCTAAGTTGTTTTTTGTCAGAGGAAGCTGGCTAAGTTCTTTTCTTTTTTGTCTGAGGAAGCTGGCTAAGTTCTTTTCTTTTTTGTCAGAGGAAGCTGGCTAAGTTATTTTTTGGCTGAGGAAGCTGGCTAAGTTCTTTTCTTTTTTGTCTGAGGAAGCTGGCTAAGTTCTTTTCTTTTTTGTCAGAGGAAGCTCGCTAAGTTCTTTTCTTTTTTGTCTGAGGAAGCATGCTAAGTTCTTTTCTTTTTTGTCTGAGGAAGCTGGCTAAGTTCTTTTCTTTTTTGTCAGAGGAAGCTGGCTAAGTTCTTTTCCTTTTTTGTCAGAGGAAGCTGGCTAAGTTCTTTTCTTTTTTGTCAGAGGAAGCTGGCTAAGTTCTTTTCTTTTTTCTCAGAGGAAGCTGGCTAAGTTCTTTTCTTTTTTGTCTGAGGAAGCATGCTAAGTTCTTTTCTTTTTTCTCAGAGGAAGCTGGCTAAGTTCTTTTCTTTTTTGTCAGAGGAAGCTGGCTAAGTTCTTTTTTGTCTGAGGAAGCATGCTAAGTTCTTTTCTTTTTGTCTGAGGAAGCTGGCTAAGTTCTTTTCTTTTTTGTCAGAGGAAGCTGGCTAAGTTCTTTTCTTTTTTGTCAGAGGAAGCTGGCTAAGTTCTTTTCTTTTTTGTCAGAGGAAGCTGGCTAAGTTCTTTTCTTTTTTGTCAGAGGAAGCTGGCTAAGTTCTTTTTTGTCTGAGGAAGCTGGCTAAGTTCTTTTTTTTATTATTTATTTATTTTTGTCTGAGGAAGCTGGCTAAGTTCTTTTTTGTCTGAGGAAGCTGGCTAAGTTCTTTTTTGTCAGAGGAAGCTGGCTAAGTTCTTTTCTTTTTTGTCTGAGGAGGCTGGCTAAGTTCTTTTTTGTCTGAGGAAGCTGGCTAAGTTCTTTTTTGTCTGAGGAAGCTGGCTAAGTTCTTTTCTTTTTTTGTCTGAGGAAGCTGGCTAAGTTATTTTCTTTTTTGTCAGAGGAAGCTGGCTAAGTTCTTTTCTTTTTTGTCTGAGGAAGCTGGCTAAGTTCTTTTCTTTTTTGTCAGAGGAAGCTGGCTAAGTTCTTTTCTTTTTTGTCAGAGGAAGCTGGCTAAGTTCTTTTCTTTTTTGTCTGAGGAAGCTGGTTAAGTTCTTTTTTGTCAGAGGAAGCTGGCTAAGTTCTTTTCTTTTTTGTCAGAGGAAGCTGGCTAAGTTCTTTTCTTTTTTGTCTGAGGAAGCTGGCTAAGTTCTTTTCTTTTTTGTCAGAGGAAGCTGGCTAAGTTATTTTCTTTTTTGTCTGAGGAAGCTGGCTAAGTTCTTTTCTTTTTTGTCAGAGGAAGCTGGCTAAGTTCTTTTTTGTCAGAGGAAGCTGGCTAAGTTCTTTTCTTTTTTGTCAGAGGAAGCTGGCTAAGTTCTTTTCTTTTTTGTCTGAGGAAGCTGGCTAAGTTCTTTTCTTTTTTGTCAGAGGAAGCTGGCTAAGTTATTTTTTGGCTGAGGAAGCTGGCTAAGTTCTTTTCTTTTTTGTCTGAGGAAGCTGGCTAAGTTCTTTTCTTTTTTGTCAGAGGAAGCTGGCTAAGTTCTTTTCTTTTTTGTCTGAGGAAGCATGCTAAGTTCTTTTCTTTTTTGTCTGAGGAAGCTGGCTAAGTTCTTTTCTTTTTTGTCAGAGGAAGCTGGCTAAGTTCTTTTCTTTTTTGTCAGAGGAAGCTGGCTAAGTTCTTTTCTTTTTTGTCAGAGGAAGCTGGCTAAGTTCTTTTCTTTTTTGTCTGAGGAAGCTGGCTAAGTTCTTTTCTTTTTTGTCAGAGGAAGCTGGCTAAGTTCTTTTTTGTCTGAGGAAGCATGCTAAGTTCTTTTCTTTTTGTCTGAGGAAGCTGGCTAAGTTCTTTTCTTTTTTGTCAGAGGAAGCTGGCTAAGTTCTTTTCTTTTTTGTCAGAGGAAGCTGGCTAAGTTCTTTTCTTTTTTCTCAGAGGAAGCTGGCTAAGTTCTTTTCTTTTTTGTCAGAGGAAGCTGGCTAAGTTATTTTCTTTTTTGTCAGAGGAAGCTGGCTAAGTTCTTTTTTGTCTGAGGAAGCTGGCTAAGTTCTTTTTTTTATTATTTATTTATTTTTGTCTGAGGAAGCTGGCTAAGTTCTTTTTTGTCTGAGGAAGCTGGCTAAGTTCTTTTTTGTCAGAGGAAGCTGGCTAAGTTCTTTTCTTTTTTGTCTGAGGAAGCTGGCTAAGTTCTTTTTTGTCTGAGGGTTCTGGCTAAGTTCTTTTCTTTTTTTGTCTGAGGAAGCTGGCTAAGTTCTTTTCTTTTTTGTCAGAGGAAGCTGGCTAAGTTCTTTTCTTTTTTCTATACATCATCTTCACATGATGCTAGACACCATCTACACATGATGCTAGACATCATCTACACGTGATTCTAGACATCACCTACACATGATGCTATACATCATCTTCACATGATGCTAGACATAATCTTCACATGATGGTAGACATCACCTACACATGATGCTAGACATCACGTACACATGATGCTAGACATCACCTACACATGATGCTAGACATCACCTACACATGATGCTGGACATCATGACATCATCTACACATGAAGCTAGACACCATCTACAGATGATGCTATACATCATCTACACATGATGCTAGACATGATGCTACACATGATCTACACATGATGCTAAACATCATCTTCACAGCATGCTAGACATCGTTTAAAAATGATGCTAGACATCATCTTCACAGGACGCTACACATCATCTACACGTGTTGCTAAACATCATCTACACATGAAACTAGACACCACGTGCACATGATGCTAGACATCATCTTCACATGATGCTAAACATAATCTTCACATGATGCTAGACATCATCTACACATGATGCTAGACACCATCTTCACATGATGCTAGACATCATCTACACATGATGCCAGACATCATATAAACATGATGCTATACATCATCTTCACAAGATGTTACACAGCATCTACACATGATGCTAGACATCATCTACACATGATGCTAGACATCACCTACACATGATGCTAGACATCATCTACACATGATGCTAGACATCACCTACACATGATGCTAGACATCACCTACACATGATGCTAGACATCACCTACACATGATGCTAGACATCACCTACACATGATGCTAGACACCATCTATACATGATGCTAGACACCATCTTCACATGATGCTAGACAACACCTACACATGACGCTAGACACCATCTTCACATGATGCTAGGCACCATCTTCACATGATGCTAGACATCATCTACACATGATGCTAGACATCATCTACACAAGTTGCTAGACATCATCTACACATGATGCTAGACATCATCTACACATGATGCTAAACATGATGCTAGACTTCTACACATGATGCTGGACATCATGACATCTACACATGAAGCTAGACACCATCTACAGATGATGCTTTACATCATCTACACATGATGCTAGACATGATGCTACACATGATCTACACATGATGCTAAACATCATCTTCACAGCATGCTAGACATCATCTTCACAGGACGCTACACATCATCTACACGTGTTGCTAGACATCATCTACACATGAAGCTAGACACCACATACACATGATGCTAGACATCATCTACACATGTTGCTAGACACCATCTACACATGATGCTAGACATCATCTTCACATGATGCTAGACATCATCTTCACATGATGCTAGACATCATCTACACATGATGCCAGACATCATATAAACATGATGCTATACATCATCTTCACAAGATGTTACACAGCATCTACACATGAAACTAGACATCATCTACACATGATGATAGACATCATCTACACATGATGTTAGACATCATCTACACATGATGCTAGACATCATCTACACATGATGCTAGACATCATCTACACATGATGTTAGACATCATCCTCACATGATGCTAGACATCATTTACACTTGATGCTATACATCATCTTCACAAGAGGTTAGACATCATCTACACATGATGCTAGAATTCTACACATGATGCTAGACATCATCTACACATGATGCTAGACATCATCTACACATGATGCTAGACATCATGTACACATGATGCTAGACATCATCTACACATGATGCTACACATGATGCTAGACTTCTACACATGATGCTGGACATCATGACATCATCTACACATGATGCTAGACTTCTACACATGATGCTGGACATCATGACATCATCTACACATGATGCTAGACATCATCTACACATGTTGCTAGACACCATCTACACATGATGCTGGACATCATCTTCACATGATGCTAGACATCATCTTCACATGATGCTAGACATCATCTACACATGATGCCAGACATCATATAAACATGATGCTATACATCATCTTCACAAGATGTTACACAGCATCTACACATGATGCTAGACATCATCTACACATGATGATAGACATCATCTACACATGATGTTAGACATCATCTACACATGATGCTAGACATCATCTACACATGATGCTAGACATCATCTACACATGATGTTAGACATCATCCTCACATGATGCTAGACATCATATACACATGATGCTATACATCATCTTCACAATAGGTTAGACATCATCTACACATGATGCTAGAATTCTACACATGATGCTAGACATCATCTACAAATGATGCTAGACATCCTCCACACATGATGCTATACATCATCTACACATGATGCTAGACATCATGTACACATGATGCTAGACATCATATACACATGATGCTAGACATCATGACACCATCTACACATGATGCTAGACATCATCTACACATGATGCTCCACATGATGCTAGACTTCTACACATGATGCTGGACATCATGACATCATCTACACATGAAGCTGGACACCATCTACAAGTGTTGCTAGACATCATCTACACATGATGCTAGACATGATGCTACACATGATCTACACATGATGCTAGACATCGTTTAAAAATTATGCTAGACATCAGCTACACATGAAGCTAGACACCACCTACACAAGATGCTAGACACCATCTTCACATGATGCTAGACACCATCTACACATGATGCTAGACACCATCTTCACATGATGTTATACTTCATCTACACATGATGCTAGACAAGATCTACACATGATGCTAGACATCATCTACACATGATGCTAGACATCATCTTCACATGACGCTAGACATAATCTACACATGATGCTAGACACCATCTTCAAACGATGCTTGACATCATCTACACATGATGCTATACATCATCTACACATGATGCTAGACATCATCTGCATAAGATGCTAGACATCATCTTCACATGATGCTAGACATCATCTACACATGATGCTAGACATCACCTACACATGATGCTAGACATCATCTACACGTGATGCTAGACATCACCTACACATAATGCTAGACATAACCTACACATGATGCTAGACATCACCTACACATGATGCTAGACATCCCCTACAGATGGTGCTCTACATCACCTACACATAATGCTAGACATCACCTACACACGATGCTAGACACCATCTACACATGATACTAGAGACCATCTACACATGACGCTAGACACAATCTTCACATGATGCTAGACATCATCTACACGTGATTCTAGACATCACCTACACATGATGCTATACATCATCTACACATGATGCTAGACATCATCTACACATGATGCTAGACATCATCTACACATGATGCTAGACATCATCTTCACATGATGCTAGACATCATCTTCACATGATGCTAGACATCACCTACACATGATGCTAGACATCACCTACACATGACATTAGACATCACCTACACATGGTGCTAGACATCACCTACACATGGTGCTAGACATCACCTACACATAATGCTAGGCATCACCTACACATGATGCTAGACATCATCTACACATGATGCTAGACACCACCTACATATAATGCTAGACATCACCTACACATGATGCTAGACATCACCTACACATGATGCTAGACATCACCTACACATAATGCTAGACATCCCCTACACATAATGCCAGACATCATCTACACATGATGCTAGACATCACCTACACATGATGCTAGACATCACCTACATATGATACTAGACATCATCTACACATGATGCTATACACCACCTACACATGATGCTAGACATGATCTTGACATGATGCTAGACAACACCTACACATGATGCTAGGCACCATCTTCACATGATGGTAGACATCATCTACACATGTTGCTATACATCATCTTCACATGATGCTAGACACCATCTACACATGATGCTAGAAACAATCTTCAGATGATGCTAGACATCATCTACATGTGATTCTAGACATCACCTACACATGATGCTATACATCATCTTCATATGATGCTAGACATCATCTTCACATGATGCTAGACATCACCTACACATGATGCTAGACATCACCTACACATGATGCTAGACATCATCTACACATGATGCTAGACATCACCTACACATAATGCTAGACATAACCTACACATGATGCTAGACATCACCTACACATGACATTAGACATCACCTACACATGGTGCTAGACATCACCTACACATGATGCTAGACATCATCTACACATGATGCTAGACACCACCTACACATGACGCTAGAAACAATCTTCAGATGATGCTAGACATCATCTACATGTGATTCCAGACATCACCTACACATGATGCTATACATCATCTACACATGATGCTAGACATCATCTACACATGATGCTATACATCATCTACACATGATGCTAGACATCACCTACACATAATGCTAGACATAACCTACACATGATGCTAGACATCACCTACACATGACATTAGACATCACCTACACATGGTGCCAGACATCACCTACACATAATGCTAGACATCACCTACACATGATGCTAGACATCATCTTCACATGATGCTAGACACCATCTACACATGACGCTAGAAACAATCTTCAGATGATGCTAGACATCATCTACATGTGATTCTAGACATCACCTACACATGATGCTATACATCATCTACACATGATGCTAGACATCATCTACACATGATGCTATACATCATCTTCACATGATGCTAGACATCATCTTCACATGATGCTAGACATCCCCTACATATGATACCAGACATCATCTACACATGATTCTATACACAACCTACACATGATGCTAGACATCATCTTCACATGATGCTAGACATCATCTACACATGATGTTAGACATCATCTACACATGATGGTAGACATCATGTACACATGATGCTAGACATCATCTTCACATGATGCTAGACATCATCTAGACATGATGCTACACGTGATGCTAGACTTCTACACATGATGCTGAACATCATGACATCATCTACACATGAAGCTGGACACCATCTACAAGTGTTGCTAGACATCACCTACACATGATGCTAGACATCATCTACACGTGATGCTAGACATCACCTACACGTAATGCTAGACATCACCTACACATGATGCTAGACATCACCTACACATGGTGCTAGACATCACCTACACATAATGTTAGACATCACCTACACATGATGCTAGACACCATCTACACATGATACTAGACACCATCTTCACATGATGCTAGACAACACCTACACATGATGCTAGACACCATCTTCACATGATGCTAGACACCATCTTCACATGATGCTAGACATCATCTACACATGATGCTAGACATCATCTACACAAGTTGCTAGACATCATCTACACATGATGCTAGACATAATCTACACATGTTGCTATACATCATCTTCACATGATGCTAGACACCATCTACACATGACGCTGGACACCATCTTCACATGACGCTAGACACCATCTACACATGTTGCTAGACATCATCTACACATGTTGCTATACATCATCTTCACATGATGCTAGACACCATCTACACATGATGCTAGACATCATCTACACGTGATTCTAGACATCACCTACACATGATGCTATACATCATCTTCACATGATGCTAGACATCATCTTCACATGATGGTAGACATCACCTACACATGATGCTAGACATCACGTACACATGATGCTAGACATCACCTACACATGATGCTAGACATCACCTACACATGGTGCTAGACATCACCTACACATAATGCTAGACATCACCTACACATGATGCTAGACATCATCTACACATGATGCTAGACACCACCTACACATAATGCTAGACATCACATACACATGATGCTAGACATCACCTACATATGATGCTAGACAACACCTACACATAATGCTAGACATCCCCTACACATAATGCCAGACATCATCTACACATGATGCTAGACATCACCTACACATGATGCTAGACTTCTACACATGATGCTAGACATCACCTACATATGATACTAGACATCATCTACACATGATGCTATACACCACCTACACATAATGCTAGACACCATCTACACATGATGCTAGACACCATCTACACATGATGCTAGACACCATCTACACATGATGCTAGACACCATCTACACATGATGCTAGACATCATCTACAAGTGAGGCTAGACATCACCTACACATGATGCTAGACTTCTACACATGATGCTAGACATTTTCACGTGATGCTAGACATAACTACAATTGATAATCTACATAATCTTCACATGATTCTAGACATCATATACAAATGATGCTAGACATCATCTACAAGTGACAGTAGACAACATCTGCACGTGATTCTAGACATCACCTACACATGATGCTATACATCATCTACACATGATGCTAGACATCATCTTCATATGATGCTAGACATCATCTACACATGATGCTAAACATCATCTACACATGATTCTAGACATCACCTACACATGATGCTAGACATCATCTACACATGATGCTATACATCATCTACACATGATTCTAGACATCACCTACACATGATGCTATACATCATCTACACATGATGCTATACATCATCTTCACAAGATGTTAGAAATCATCTACACATGATGCTAGACTTCTACACATGATGCTGGACATCATGACATCACCTACACATGATGCTAGACATCACCTACACATGATGCTAGACATCACCTACACATGATGCTAGACATCACCTACACATAATGCGAGACATCATCTACACATGATGCTAGACATCACCTACATATGATACTAGACATCATCTACACATGATGCTATACACCAACTACACATAATGCTAGACACCATCTACACATGATGCTAGACACCATCTACACATGATGCTAGACACCATCTACACATGATGCTAGACACCATCTTCACATGATGCTAGACACCATCTTCACATGATGCTAGACATCATCTACACATGATGCTAGACATCATCTAGACATGATGCTACACATGATGCTACACTTCTACACATGATGCTGGACATCATGACATCATCTACACATGAAGCTGGACACCATCTACAAGTGTTGCTAGACATCGCCTACACATGATGCTAGACATCACCTACACATGATGCTAGACATCACCTACACATGATGCTAGACATCACCTAAATATGATACTAGACATCATCTACACATGATGCTATACACCACCTACACATAATGCTAGACACCATCTACACATGATGCTAAACACCATCTACACATGATGCTAGACACCATCTACACATGATGCTAGACACCATCTACACATGATGCTAGACATCATCTACAAGTGAGGCTAGACATCACCTACACATGATGCTAGACTTCTACACATGATGCTAGACATTTTCACGTGATGCTAGACATAACTACAATTGATAATCGACATAATCTTCACATGATGCTAGACATCATATACAAATGATGCTGGACATAATCTACACTTAATGCTAGACATCATATACAAATGATGCTAGACCTCATCTACAAGTGACAGTAGACATCATATACACGTGATTCTAGACATCACCTACACATGATGCTATACATCATCTACACATGATGCTAGACATCATCTAGACATGATGCTACACATGATGCTACAATTCTACACATGATGCTGGACATCATGACATCATCTACACATGAAGCTGGACACCATCTACAAGTGTTGCTAGACATCACCTACACATGATGCTAGACATCACCTAGACATGATGCTAGACATCATTTACACATGATGCTAGACATCACCTACACATAATGCTAAACATCACCTACACATAATGCTAGACATCAACTACACATGATGCTAGACATCACCTACACATGATACTATACACCACCTACACATAATGCTAGACACCATCTACACATGATGCTAGACACCATCTACAAATGATGCTAGACACCATCTACACATGATGCTAGACACTATCTACAATTGAGGCTAGACATCACCTACACATGATGCTAGACTTCTACACATGATGCTAGACATCACCTACACATAATGCTAGACATCACCTACACATGATGCTAGACATCACCTACACATGACGTTAGACATCACCTACACATGGTGCTAGACATCACCTACACATAATGCTAGACATCACCTACACATGATGCAAGACATCATCTACACATGATGCTAGACACCACCTACACATAATGCTAGACACCACCTACACATAATGCTAGACATCACCTACACACTATGCTAGACATCACCTACACATAATGCTAGACATCACCTACACATAATGCCAGACATCATCTACACATGATGCTAGACGACACCTACACATGATGCTATACACCAACTACACATAATGCTAGACACCATCTACACATGATGCTACACACCATCTACACATGATGCTAGACACCATCTTCACATGATGCTAGACATCATCTTCACATGATGCTAGACATCATCTACACATGATGTTAGACATCATCTACACATGATGGTAGACATCATGTACACATGATGCTAGACATCATCTACACATGATGCTAGACATCATCTAGACATGATGCTACACATGATGCTACACTTCTACACATGATGCTGGACAACATGACATCATCTACACATGAAGCTGGACACCATCTACAAGTGTTGCTAGACATCACCTACACATGATGATAGACATCATCTACACATGATGCTAGACATCACCTACACATGATGCTAGACATCACCCTCACATAATGCCAGACATCATCTACACATGATGCTAGACATCAGCTACACATGATGCTAGACATCACCTACATATGATACTAGACATCATCTACACATGATGCTATACACCAACTACACATAATGCTAGACACCATCTACACATGATGCTAGACACCATCTACACATGATGCTAGACACCATCTACACATGATGCTAGACACCATCTTCACATGATGCTAGACACCATCTTCACATGATGCTAGACATCATCTACACATGATGGTAGACATCATGTACACATGATGCTAGACATCATCTACACATGATGCTAGACATCATCTAGACATGATGCTACACATGATGCTACACTTCTACACATGATGCTAGACACCATCTTCACATGATGCTAGACATCATCTACACATGATGCTAGACACCATCTACACATGATGCTAGACACCATCTACACATGATGCTAGACATCATCTAGACATGATGCTACACATGATGCTACACTTCTACACATGATGCTGGACATCATGACATCATCTACACATGAAGCTGGACACCATCTACAAGTGTTGCTAGACATCACCTACACATGATGCTAGACATCACCTACACATGATGCTAGACATCACCTACACATGATGCTAGACATCACCTACACATGATGCTAGACATCACCTACATATGATACTAGACATCATCTACACATGATGCTATACACCACCTACACATAATGCTAGACATCACCTACACATGATGCTAGACATCATTTACACATGATGCTAGACACCACCTACACATAATGCTAGACACCACCTACACATAATGCTAGACATCACCTACACACTATGCTAGACATCACCTACACATAATGCTAGACATCACCTACACATAATGCCAGACATCATCTACACATGATGCTAGACATCACCTACACATGATGCTATACACCAACTACACATAATGCTAGACACCATCTACACATGATGCTACACACCATCTACACATGATGCTAGACACCATCTTCACATGATGCTAGACATCATCTTCACATGATGCTAGACATCATCTACACATGATGTTAGACATCATCTACACATGATGCTATACATCATCTACACATGATGCTAGACATCATCTTCACATGATGCTATACATCATCTTCACATGATGCTAGACATCATCTACACATGATGCTAGACATCACCTACACATGATGCTAGACATCATCTACACATGATGCTAGACACCATCTACACATGATGCTAGACACCATCTTCACATGATGCTAGACATCACCTACACATGATGCTAGACATCATCTACACATGATGTTAGACATCATCTACACATGATGGTAGACATCATGTACACATGATGCTAGACATCATCTACACATGATGCTAGACATCATCTACACATGATGCTACACATGATGCTACACTTCTACACATGATGCTGGACATCATGACATCATCTACACATGAAGCTGGACATCATCTACAAGTGTTGCTAGAATTCACCTACACATGATGCTAGACATCATCTACACATGATGCTAGACATCACCTACACATAATGCTAGACATCACCTACACATGATGCCAGACATCATCTACACATGATGCTAGACGACACCTACACATGATGCTATACACCAACTACACATAATGCTAGACACCATCTACACATGATGCTACACACCATCTACACATGATGCTAGACACCATCTTCACATGATGCTAGACATCATCTTCACATGATGCTAGACATCATCTACACATGATGTTAGACATCATCTACACATGATGGTAGACATCATGTACACATGATGCTAGACATCATCTACACATGATGCTAGACATCATCTAGACATGATGCTACACATGATGCTACACTTCTACACATGATGCTGGACAACATGACATCATCTACACATGAAGCTGGACACCATCTACAAGTGTTGCTAGACATCACCTACACATGATGATAGACATCATCTACACATGATGCTAGACATCACCCTCACATAATGCCAGACATCATCTACACATGATGCTAGACATCAGCTACACATGATGCTAGACATCACCTACATATGATACTAGACATCATCTACACATGATGCTATACACCAACTACACATAATGCTAGACACCATCTACACATGATGCTAGACACCATCTACACATGATGCTAGACACCATCTACACATGATGCTAGACACCATCTTCACATGATGCTAGACACCATCTTCACATGATGCTAGACATCATCTACACATGATGGTAGACATCATGTACACATGATGCTAGACATCATCTACACATGATGCTAGACATCATCTAGACATGATGCTACACATGATGCTACAATTCTACACATGATGCTAGACACCATCTTCACATGATGCTAGATATCATCTACACATGATGCTAGACACCATCTACACATGATGCTGGACACCATCTACACATGATGCTAGACATCATCTAGACATGATGCTACACATGATGCTACACTTCTACACATGATGCTGGACATCATGACATCATCTACACATGAAGCTGGACACCATCTACAAGTGTTGCTAGACATCACCTACACATGATGCTAGACATCACCTACACATGATGCTAGACATCACCTACACATGATGCTAGACATCACCTACACATGATGCTAGACATCACCTACACATGATGCTAGACATCACCTACACATGATGCTAGACATCACCTACATATGATACTAGACATCATCTACACATGATGCTATACACCACCTACACATAATGCTAGACATCACCTACACATGATGCTAGACATCATCTACACATGATGCTAGACACCACCTACACATAATGCTAGACACCACCTACACATAATGCTAGACATCACCTACACACTATGCTAGACATCACCTACACATAATGCTAGACATCACCTACACATAATGCCAGACATCATCTACACATGATGCTAGACATCACCTACACATGATGCTATACACCAACTACACATAATGCTAGACACCATCTACACATGATGCTACATACCATCTACACATGATGCTAGACACCATCTTCACATGATGCTAGACATCATCTTCACATGATGCTAGACATCATCTACACATGATGTTAGACATCATCTACACATGATGCTATACATCATCTACACATGATGCTAGACATCATCTTCACATGATGCTATACATCATCTTCACATGATGCTAGTCATCATCTTCACATGATGCTAGACATCATCTACACATGATGCTAGACATCACCTACACATGATGCTAGACATCATCTACACATGATGCTAGACACCATCTACACATGATGCTAGACACCATCTTCACATGATGCTAGACATCACCTACACATGATGCTAGACATCATCTACACATGATGTTAGACATCATCTACACATGATGGTAGACATCATGTACACATGATGCTAGACATCATCTACACATGATGCTAGACATCATCTACACATGATGCTAGACATCATCTACACATGATGCTACACATGATGCTACACTTCTACACATGATGCTGGACATCATGACATCATCTACACATGAAGCTGGACATCATCTACAAGTGTTGCTAGAATTCACCTACACATGATGCTAGACATCATCTACACATGATGCTAGACATCACCTACACATAATGCTAGACATCACCTACACATGATGCTAGACATCACCTACACATGATGCTAGACATCACCTACACATGGTGCTAGACATCACCTACACATAATGCTAGACATCACCTACACATGATGCTAGACATCATCTACACATGATGCTAGACACCACCTACACATAATGCTAGACATCACCTAAACATAATGCCAGACATCATCTACACATGATGCTAGACATCACCTACACATGATGCTAGACATCACCTACATATGATACTAGACATCATCTACACATTATGCTATACACCACCTACACATAATGCTAGACACCATCTACACATGATGCTAGACACCATCTACACATGATGCTAGACACCATCTACACATGATGCTAGACATCATCTACAAGTGAGGCTAGATATCACCTACACATGATGCTAGACTTCTACACATGATGCTGGACATTTTCACGTGATGCTAGACATAACTACAATTGATAATCTACATAATCTTCACATGATTCTAGACATCATATACAAATGATGCCTGACATAATCTACACTTAATGCTAGACATCATATACAAATGATGCTAGACATCATCTACAAGTGACAGTAGACATCATCTACACATGATGCTATACATCATCTACACATGATGCTAGACATCATCTTCACATGATGCTAGACATCATCTTCACATGATGCTAGACATCATCTACACATGATGCTAAACATCATCTACACATGATTCTAGACATCAACCTACACATGATGCTAGACATCATCTTCACATGATGCTAGACATCACCTACACATGATCCTAGACATCATCTACACATGATGCTATACATCATCTTCACAAGATGTTAGAAATCATCTACACATGATGCTAGACTTCTACATATGATGCTGGACATCATGACATCACCTTCACATGATGCTAGACATCAGCTACACATGATGCTAGACATCACCTACATATGATACTAGACATCATCTACACATGATGCTATACACCAACTACACATAATGCTAGACACCATCTACACATGATGCTAGACACCATCTACACATGATGCTAGACACCATCTACACATGATGCTAGACACCATCTTCACATGATGCTAGACATCATCTTCATATGATGCTAGACATCATCTACACATGATGTTAGACATTATCTACACATGATGGTAGACATCATGTACACATGATGCTAGACATCATCTACACATGATGCTAGACATCATCTAGACATGATGCTACACATGATGCTACACTTCTACACATGATGTTGGACATCATGACATCATCTACACATGAAGCTGGACACCATCTACAAGTGTTGCTAGACATCACCTACACATGATGCTAGACATCACCTACACATGATGCTAGACATTATCTACACATGATGCTAGACATCACCTACAAATAATGCTAGACATCACCTACACATGATGCTAGACATCACCTACACATGATGCTATACACCACCTACACATAATGCTAGACACCATCTACACATGATGCTAGACACCATCTTCACATGATGCTAGACATCATCTACAAATGATGCTAGACACCATCTACACATGATGATAGACACCATCTTCACATGATGCTAGACACCATCTACACATGATGCTAGACTTCTACACATGATGCTGGACATCATGACATCATCTACACATGAAGCTGGACACCATCTACAAGTGTTGCTAGACATCATCTACACATGATGCTAGACATCATCTACACATGAAGCTAGACACCACGTACACATGATGCTAGACATCATCTTCACATGATGCTAGACACCATCTACACATGATGCTAGACATCATCTACACATGAAGCTAGACACCACGTACACATGATGCTAGACATCATCTTCACATGATGCTAGACACCATCTACACATGATGCTAGACATCATCTACACATGATGCTAGACACCATCTTCACATGATGCTAGACAACACCTACACATGATGCTAGACAACATCTTCACATGATGCTAGACACCATCTTCACATGATGCTAGACATCATCCACACATGATGCTAGACATCATCTACACATGTTAGTATACATCATCTTCACATGATGCTAGACACCATCTACACATGATGCTAGACATCATCTACACATGATGCTAGACATCATCTACATATGATGCTAGACACCATCTTCACATGATGCTAGACATCATCTACACATGATGCTATACACCATCTACACATGATGCTAGACATCATCTACACATGATGCTAGACATGATCTACACATGATGCTACACATGATGCTAGACTTCTACACATGATGCTGGACATCATGACATCATCTATACATGAAGCTGGACACCATCTACAAGTGTTGCTAGACATCATCTACACATGATGTTAGACATGATGCTACACATGATCTACACATGATGCTAGACATCGTTTAAAAATGATGCTAGACATCAACTACACATGAAGCTAGACACCACGTACACATGATGCTAGACACCATCTTCACATGATGCTAGACACCATCTACACATGATGCTAGACACCATCCTCACATGATGCTAGACACCATCTATACATGATGCAAGACATCATCTACACATGATCCTAGACATCATCTACACGTGTTGCTTTACATCATCTTCACATGATGCTAGACATCATATACAAATGACGCCTGACATAATCTACACTTAATGCTAGACATCATATACAAATGATGCTAGACATCATCTACAAGTGACAGTAGACATCATCTACACGTGATTCTAGACATCACCTACACATGATGCTATACATCATCTACACATGATGCTAGACATCATCTTCACATGATGATAGACATCATCTACACATGATGCTATAAATCATCTACACATGATTCTAGACATCACCTCCAAATGATGCTAGACATCATCTACACATGATTTTAAACATCATCTACACATGATTCTAGACATCACCTACACATGATGCTACACATCATCTACACATGATGCTATACATCATGTACACATGATGCTATACATAATCTTCACAAGATGTTAGAAATCATCTACACATGATGCTAGACTTCTACATATGATGCTGGACATCATGACATCACCTTCACATGATGCTAGACATCACCTACACATGATGCTAGATATCACCTACACATGATGCTAGACATCACCTACACATGATGCCAGACATCATGTACACATGATGCTAGACATCAGCTACACATGATGCTAGACATCACCTACATATGATACTAGACATCATCTACACATGATGCTATACATCATCTTCACAAGATGTTACACAGCATCTACACATGATGCTAGACATCATCTACACATGATGATAGACATCATCTACACATGATGTTAGACATCATCTACACATGATGCTAGACATCATCTACACATGATGCTAGACATCATCTACACATGATGCTAGACACCATCTTCATATAATGCTAGACATCATCTACACATGATGTTAGACATCATCTTCAAGTGTTGCTAGACATCACCTACACATGATGCTAGACATCACCTACACATGATGCTAGACATTATCTACACATGATGCTAGACATCACCTACAAATAATGCTAGACATCACCTACACATGATGCTAGACATCACCTACACATGATGCTATACACCACCTACACATAATGCTAGACACCATCTACACATGATGCTAGACACCATCTTCACATGATGCTAGACATCATCTACACATGATGCTAGACACCATCTACACATGATGCTAGACACCATCTTCACATGATGCTAGACACCATCTACACATAATGCTAGACACCATCTACACATGATGCTAGACACCATCTTCACATGATGCTAGACATCATCTACACATGATGCTAGACACCATCTACAAGTGTTGCTAGACATCATCTACACATGATGCTAGACATGATGCTACACATGATCTACACATGATGCTAGACATCGTTTGAAAATGATGCTAGACATCATCTACACATGAAGGTAGACACCACGTACACATGATGCTAGACATCATCTTCACATGATGCTAGACACCATCTACACATGATGCTAGACATCATCTACACATGAAGCTAGACACCACGTACACATGATGCTAGACATCATCTTCACATGATGCTAGACACCATCTACACATGATGCTAGACATCATCTACACATGATGCTAGACACCATCTACACATGATGCTAGACATCATCTACACATAATGCTAGACACCATCTTCACATGATGCTAGACAACACCTACACATGATGCTAGACAACATCTTCACATGATGCTAGACACCATCTTCACATGATGCTAGACATCATCCACACATGATGCTAGACATCATCTACACATGTTAGTATACATCATCTTCACATGATGCTAGACACCATCTACACATGATGCTAGACATCATCTACACATGATGCTAGACATCATCTACATATGTTAATATACATCATCTTCACATGATGCTAGACACCATCTACACATGATGCTAGACACCATCTTCACATGATGCTAGACATCATCTACACATGATGCTATACACCATCTACACATGATGCTAGACATCATCTACACATGATGCTAGACACCATCTTCACATGATGCTAGACACCATCTACACATGATGCTAGACATCATCTACACATGATGCTACACATGATGCTAGACTTCTACACATGATGCTGGACATCATGACATCATCTACACATGAAGCTGGACACCATCTACAAGTGTTGCTAGACATCATCTACACATGATGTTAGACATGATGCTACACATGATCTACACATGATGCTAGACATCGTTTAAAAATGATGCTAGACATCAACTACACATGAAGCTAGACACCACGTACACATGATGCTAGACACCATCTTCACATGATGCTAGACACCATCTACACATGATGCTAGACACCATCCTCACATGATGCTAGACACCATCTATACATGATGCAAGACATCATCTACACATGATCCTAGACATCATCTACACGTGTTGCTTTACATCATCTTCACATGATGCTAGACATCATATACAAATGACGCCTGACATAATCTACACTTAATGCTAGACATCATATACAAATGATGCTAGACATCATCTACAAGTGACAGTAGACATCATCTACACGTGATTCTAGACATCACCTACACATGATGCTATACATCATCTACACATGATGCTAGACATCATCTTCACATGATGATAGACATCATCTACACATGATGCTATAAATCATCTACACATGATTCTAGACATCACCTACAAATGATGCTAGACATCATCTACACATGATTCTAAACATCATCTACACATGATTCTAGACATCACCTACACATGATGCTACATATCATCTACACATGATGCTATACATCATGTACACATGATGCTATACATCATCTTCACAAGATGTTAAAAATCATCTACACATGATGCTAGACTTCTACATATGATGCTGGACATCATGACATCACCTTCACATGATGCTAGACATCACCTACACATGATGCTAGATATCACCTACACATGATGCTAGACATCGACTACACATAATGCCAGACATCATGTACACATGATGCTAGACATCAGCTACACATGATGATAGACATCACCTACATATGATACTAGACATCATCTACACATGATGCTATACACCAACTACACATAATGCTAGACACCATCTACACATGATGCTAGACACCATCTACACATGATGCTAGACACCATCTACACATGATGCTAGACACCATCTACACATGATGTTAGACATCATCTACACATGATGCTAGACATCACCTACACATAATGCCAGACATCATCTACACATGATGCTAGACATCATCTAGACATGATGCTACACATGATGCTACACTTCTACACATGATGTTGGACATCATGACATCATCTACACATGAAGCTGGACACCATCTACAAGTGTTGCTAGACATCACCTACACATGATGCTAGACATCACCTACACATGATGCTAGACATTATCTACACATGATGCTAGACATCACCTACAAATAATGCTAGACATCACCTACACATGATGCTAGACATCACCTACACATGATGCTATACACCACCTACACATAATGCTAGACACCATCTACACATGATGCTAGACACCATCTTCACATGATGCTAGACATCATCTACACATGATGCTAGACACCATCTACACATGATGCGAGACATCATCTACACATGATGCTAGACACCATCTTCACATGATGCTAGACACCATCTACACATGATGCTAGACATCATCTACACATGATGCTACACATGATGCTAGACTTCTACACATGATGCTGGACATCATGACATCATCTACACATGAAGCTGGACACCATCTACAAGTGTTGCTAGACATCATCTACACATGATGCTATACACCAACTACACATAATGCTAGACACCATCTACACATGATGCTAGACACCATCTACACATGATGCTAGACACCATCTACACATGATGCTAGACACCATCTTCACATGATGCTAGACATCATCTTCATATAATGCTAGACATCATCTACACATGATGTTAGACATCATCTTCAAGTGTTGCTAGACATCACCTACACATGATGCTAGACATCACCTACACATGATGCTAGACATTATCTACACATGATGCTAGACATCACCTACAAATAATGCTAGACATCACCTACACATGATGCTAGACATCACCTACACATGATGCTATACACCACCTACACATATTGCTAGACACCATCTACACATGATGCTAGACACCATCTTCACATGATGCTAGACATCATCTACACATGATGCTAGACACCATCTACACATGATGCTAGACACCATCTTCACATGATGCTAGACACCATCTACACATGATGCTAGACATCATCTACACATGGTGCTACACATGATGCTAGACTTCTACACATGATGCTGGACATCATGACATCATCTTCACATGATGCTAGACATCATATACAAATGACGCCTGACATAATCTACACTTAATGCTAGACATCATATACAAATGATGCTAGACATCATCTACAAGTGACAGTAGACATCATCTACATGTGATTCTAGACATCACCTACACATGATGCTATACATCATCTACACATGATGCTAGACATCATCTTCACATGATGATAGACATCATCTACACATGATGCTATAAATCATCT
Source organism: Lampris incognitus (assembly GCF_029633865.1). Classification (NCBI taxonomy): domain Eukaryota; kingdom Metazoa; phylum Chordata; class Actinopteri; order Lampriformes; family Lampridae; genus Lampris; species Lampris incognitus. The sequence goes on from NC_079221.1 coordinate 59,323,251, forward strand.
ACACATGATTCTAGACATCACCTACAAATGATGCTAGACATCATCTACACATGATTCTAAACATCATCTACACATGATTCTAGACATCACCTACACATGATGCTACACATCATCTACACATGATGCTATACATCATGTACACATGATGCTATACATCATCTTCACAAGATGTTAGAAATCATCTACACATGATGCTAGACTTCTACATATGATGCTGGACATCATGACATCACCTTCACATTATGCTAGACATCACCTACACATGATGCTAGATATCACCTACACATGATGCTAGACATCACCTACACATAATGCCAGACATCATGTACACATGATGCTAGACATCAGCTACACATGATGCTAGACATCACCTACATATGATACTAGACATCATCTACACATGATGGTATACACCAACTACACATAATGCTAGACACCATCTACACATGATGCTAGACACCATCTACACATGATGCTAGACACCATCTACACATGATGCTAGACACCATCTTCACATGATGCTAGACATCATCTTCATATAATGCTAGACATCATCTACACATGATGTTAGACATCATCTACAAGTGTTGCTAGACATCACCTACACATGATGCTAGACATCACCTACACATGATGCTAGACATTATCTACACATGATGCTAGACATCACCTACAAATAATGCTAGACATCACCTACACATGATGCTAGACATCACCTACACATGATGCTATACACCACCTACACATAATGCTAGACACCATCTACACATGATGCTAGACACCATCTTCACATGATGCTAGACATCATCTACACATGATGCTAGACACCATCTACACATGATGCTAGACATGATGCTACACATGATCTACACATGATGCTAGACATCGTTTAAAAATGATGCTAGACATCATCTACACATGAAGCTAGACACCACGTACACATGATGCTAGACACCATCTTCACATGATGCTAGACACCATCTACACATGATGCTAGACACCATCTTCACATGATGCTAGATATCATCTACACATGATGCAAGACATCATCTACACATGATGCTAGACATCATCTACACGTGTTGCTAGACATCATCTTCACATGATGCTAGACATCAACTACACATGATGCTAGACATCATCTACATGTGTTGCTTGACATCATCTTCACATGATGATAGACATCACCTACACATAATGCTAGACATCACCTACACATGATGCTATTCATCATCTACACATGATGCTAGACACCATCTTCACATGATGCTAGACATCATCTTCACATGATGCTAGACACCATCTACACATGATTCTAGACACCATCTACACATGAAGCTAGACATCATCTACACATGATGCTAGACATCACCTACACATGCTGCGAGACATCACCTACACATAATGCTAGACATCATCTACACATGATGCTAGACACCATCTACACATGATGCTAGACACCATCTACTCATGATGCTAGACATCATCTACAAGTGAGGCTAGACATCACCTACACATGATGCTAGACTTCTACACATGATGCTAGACATCCTGTCATCACCTACACATGATGCTAGACATCATCTACACGTGTTGCTTGACATCATCTTCACATGATGCTAGACATCACCTACACATGACGCTAGACATCATCTACACATGATGCTAGACATCACCTATACATAATGCTGGACATCACCTACACATAATGCCAGACATCACCTACACATGATGCTAGACATCACCTACACATGATGCTGGACATCATCTTCACATGATGCTAGACATCATCTACACGTGTTGGTAGACATCACCTTCACATTATGCTAGACATCATGACATCATCTAAACATCATGTTAGACATCGTCTACACATGATGCTTGACAACATCTTCACGTGATTCTAGACATCATGACATCATCTACACATGATGATAGACATCGTCTACACATGATGCTACACATCACCTACACATAATGCTAGACAAGACCTACACATAATGCTAAACATCACCTACACATAATGCTAGACATCACCTACACATGATGCTACACATCACCTACACATAATGCTGGACATCAACTACACATAACGCTAGACATCACCTACACAAGATGCTAGAGATCACCTACACATAATGCTAGACATCACCTACACATGATCCTATACATCGTCTTCACGTGATGGTAGACATCATCTAAATTTGTTGCCTGACATCATCTACACATGATGGTAGACATCATCTACACATGATGCTAGACACCATCTACACATGATGCTAGACACCATCTACACATGATGCTAGACACCATCTACACATGATGCTAGACACCATCTACACATGATGCTAGGCACCATCTACACATGATGCTGGACATCATGACATTATCTACACATGAAGCTAGACGTCATCTACACGTGTTGCTAGACATCATCTTCAGAGTATGACAGACATCATTTACACATGATGCTACACATGATCTACACATGATGCTAAACATCATCTTCACAGCATGCTAGACATCGTATAAAAATGATGCTGGACATCATCTTCAAAAGATGCTAGACATCATCTACACGCGTTGCTAGAAATCATCTACACATGATGTTACACATCATCTTCACAAGATGCTAGACATCATCTACACATGATGCTAGACATCATCTACACAGGATGCTAGACATCATCTACACATGACGCTAGACATCATCTACACATGACGCTAGACATCCTCTACACATGATGCTAGACATCACCTATACATAATGCTGGACATCACCTACACATAATGCTAGACATCACCTACACATGATGCTAGACATCACCTACACATGATGCTGGACATCACCTTCACATGATGCTAGACATCATCTACACATGACGCTAGATATCATCTACACGTGTTGGTAGACATCACCTTCACATTATGCTAGACATCATGACATCATCTAAACATGATGTTAGACATCGTCTACACATGATGCTGGACAACATCTTCACGTGATTCTAGACATCATGACATCATCTACACATGAAGATAGACATCGTCTACACATGATGCTACACATCATCTTCACAGGATGCTAGACATCATCTTCAAATTATGTAATACATGACCTACACATGATGCTGGACATCATCTTCACATGAAGTCTAAACATCCCCTACACATAATGCTAGACATGACCTACACATAATGCTAAACATTACCTACACATAATGCTAGACATCACCTACACATGATGCTACACATCACCTACACATAATGCTGGACATCACCTACACATAATGCTAGACATCACCTACACAAGATGCTAGACATCACCTACACATAATGCTAGACATCACCTACACATGATCCTATACATCATCTTCCCGTGATGGTAGACATCATCTAAATTCGTTGCCTGACATCATCTACACATGATGGTAGACATGATCTTCACATGATGCTAGACACCATCTGCACATGATGCTAGACACCATCTACACATGATGCTAGACACTATCTACACATGATGCTAGACACCATCTACACATGATGCTAGACACCATCTACACATGATGGTAGACATCATGAACACATGAGGCTAGACACCATCTTCACGTGGTGCTAGACATCATCTACACGTGTTGCCTGACATCATCTACACATGATGCTGGACATCATGACATTATCTACACATGAAGCTAGACGTCATCTACACGTATTGCTAGACATCATCTTCAGAGTATGACAGACATCATTTACACATGATGCTACACATGATCTACACATGATGCTAAACATCATGACATCATTTAAACATGATGCTAGTCATCATCTACACATGATGATAGACATCATCTACACATGATGCTAGACATCATCTACACATGAAGCTAGATATCATCTTCACAGGATGCTAGACATCATCTTCAAAAGATGCTAGACATCATCTACACGCGTTGCTAGAAATCATCTACACATGATGTTACACATCATCTTCACAAGATGCTAGACATCATCTACACATGATGCTAGACATCATCTACACAGGATGCTAGACATCATCTACACATGATGCTAGACATCATGACATCATTTAAACATGATGCTAGTCATCATCTACACATGATGATAGACATCATCTACACATGATGCTAGACATCATCTACACATGAAGCTAGATATCATCTTCACAGGATGCTAGACATCATCTTCACAGGATGCTAGACATCATCTACACGTGTTGCTGGACATCTTCTACACATGATGTTAGACATCATCTCCACATGACGCTAGACATCATGACATCACATACACATGATGCTAGATATCTTCACGTGATGGTACACATCGTCTACACGTGATGATAGACATAATCCACAAATCATGCTAGACATGATCTTCACAGCATGCTAGACATGATCTACACGTGTTGCTAGACATCCTCTGTCACCAGATGCCGTCCTGCTCCCCCAGCACTCACCCAAATCCTAGCCCTCTACATCACTGGGCATCACTGTTAGCCTGACTTCCTGCTGTCTGCTCCTCCATCATCAGATGCCATCCTGCTCCCCAGCACTCACCCTAATCCTAGCCCTCTGCATCACTGGGCATCACTGTTAGCCTGACTTCCTGCTGTCTGCTCCTCTGTCACCAGATGCTGTCCTGCTCCCCAGCACTCACCCTAATCCTAACCCTCTGCATCACTGGGCATCACTGTTAGTCTGACTTCCTGCTGTCTGCTCCTCTGTCACCAGATGCCGCCCTGCTCCCCCAGCGCTCACCCTAATCCTAACCGTCTGCATCACTGTGCATCACTGTTAGCCTGACTTCCTGCTGTCTGCTCCTCCATCACCAGATGCTGTCCTGCTCCCCAGCACTTACCCTAATCCTAGCCCTCTGCATCACTGGGCATCACTGTTAGCCTGACTTCCTGCTGTCTGCTCCTCTGTCACCAGATGCCGTCCTGCTCCCCAGCACTCACCCTAATCCTAACCCTCTGCATCACTGGGCATCACTGTTAGCCTGACTTCCTGCGTCTGCTCCTCTGTCACCAGATGTTATGTCCCTCCTCACCGGCAAAGCCCTCAGCTGGGCCATAGCGGCGGTTGGCCATACGGAGCGGCTTGCCTCGGACTATGATGCCTTCCGCCGCGAGTTCAATCTGGTGTTCGACCACCCAGCTGACGGGCAGGACGCTGCCAGCCGCCTCCATTCCATCCAGCAGGGGGCCAGGTCGGTGGCAGATTATTCCTTGGAGGTGAGGATACTCGCGGCAGACAGTGGGTGGGATGACACTGCGATCAAGAGCGCGAACAGGAGGGGGCTGAGCGAGCCCATCAAAGATCTCATCGTTCGGGACCGCCCTGCCTCCTTCAACGAGCTCGTCACCCTCGCCCTCCTGATGGACGAGCGGCTGCGGGAGCGGCGCCAGGAACTTGCCCCACGCACTGGCCCCTCACATAGACCAACCCCCGTCCGTCCTACCGATGCCTTCCCTAGGTAAGCGTCCCGTGGGCTCTCTCCACCCTCACACTCCCCCTCGCAACCCTGGGTGGCTTCTGGATCCAGGCCGGAGGAGGAGCCCATGCAGTTGGGTCGGTCACGGCTCCCGCTTGAGGTTAGGGAGCAGAGGATGCGTGACCACCTCTGCCTCTACTGCGGGAGGTCGGGCCACTACATCAAGGCCTGCCCGACTCGCCCAAAAAGACCCGGCTCACTAGTGAGGAGTGTCCTAGTGAGCCTGACGACCCTTCCTCAGCCCCAGCCCAAGAAGGAGCACAACCAGCTTTTCCCGGTCACTCTCACCTGGGGTAACGACTCACTGTCTATTGGTGCACTCCTGGATTCGGGGGCGGACGAGTGTTTGATGGACATCTCGCTGGCCCGGCAGGCTGGCATTCCACTCGTCCCCCTAGACACACCCTTCACAGCCCAAGCCCTAGATGGTCGTTCACTTGGCAAGATCACACACAGCACTGCTTCCCTCACCCTCACCCTTTCGGGTAATCACGTGGAAGCTATCCGTTTCTTGGTTTTGCACGCCCCCACAGCGCCCCTGGTGTTAGGAAGACCGTGGTTGGAATGGCACGATCCCTACATCTCTTGGTCTACTGGGCGGATTTTGGGTTGGAGCGTTGCGTGTCATGCCAACTTCCTTCGCTCCGCCCACTCCCCGTCCAGCGGCCTCAGACCCGTGTCTCCTCCCACGGATCTCACAGGTGTTCCTCCCATTTATCACGATTTAGCCCCTGTATTTAGTAAGGACAGTGCACTTTCCCTCCCCCCTCACCGTCCCTATGATTGTGCCATAGATCTCTTTCCCGGGGCCGCCCTTTCCTACCGGTCGGTTGTATAACCTCTCCGTCCCGGAGAAGGAGGCTATGCGCAATTATATCAGAGTCCCTGGCCTCAGGAATCATAAGGCCCTCGTCTTCCCCGGTGGCAGTGGGCTTCTTTTTTGTGGCAAAGAAGGAGGGCAGCCTGAGGCCTTGCATAGATTATCGAATGCTAAATGACATCATGGTGAAAAATAAATAGCCACTCCCCCTTATGAGTTCCACATTCGAGCCACTCACTCACGCCACGGTGTTCACCAAGCTGGACCTGCGCAGCGCGTACCACCTGGTGCGCATCCGGGAAGGGGATGAATGGAAGACGGCCTTCAACACCCACCTAGGGCATTTCCAGTACCTCGTTATGCCCTTCGGCCTCACCAACGCCCCGGCCGTCTTCCAGGCGTTGGTCAACGACGTGCTCCGGGACATGCTGAACACGTTCGCGGTGGTGTACCTGGATGACATCCTCGTGTTCTCCAGGACTGAGGAGGAACACCACCAGCATGTCCGCCTGGTCCTCCAACGGCTGCTGGAGAACAGGCTCTTCGTGAAAGTCGAGAAGTGCGTGTTCCACTCCGCCTCCGTGGAGTTCCTTGGCCACATCGTGGAGAAGGGGCTCGTCCGCACCGACCCCAGGAAGACCCGAGCGGTGGAGGAGTGGGCACGACCCACTAACAGGGCGCAACTCCAGCGCTTCCTGGGGTTTGCAAACTTCTACCGGCGCTTCATCAGGGGGTTCAGCCGTGTGGCCGCCCCCCTCACTGCACTCACCTCCACCCTCCGCCCCTTCTCCTGGACCTCAGAGGCAGAGGCCGCCTTCTCGGCCCTGAAGAGGCTGTTCACAACGGCTCCGGTGCTCGCCCACCCGGACCCATCCAGGCAGTTCATCGTGGAGGTGGACGCATCGGAAACGGGCATCGGAGCCGTCCTCTCCCAGCGGTCGGAGGAGGACCAGAAGATCCACCCGTGCGCCTTCTTCTCCCGGCGTTTCAGTCCTGCGGAGAAGAACTATGACATCGGCAACAGGGAGTTGCTGGCTGTCCACGCCGCCCTAGAGGAGTGGAGACACTGGCTGGAGGGAGCAGGGCAGCCGTTGATTGTATGGTCCGATCACAAGAACCTGACCTACGTGCGGACGGCTAAGAGGTTCAACCCCAGGCAGGCACGCTGGGCTCTCTTCTTCAGCCGTTTCGACTTCACCCTCACCTACCGCCCGGGCACCAAGAACGTCAGGGCAGACGCCCTCTCCCGTCTGTTTCCCGAGGGTCCCCTGACGCCCCAGACACCATCCTTCCCCCGGCCCGGGTGGTGGGTGTCGTCACCTAGGCCATCGAATCGGTGGTGAGAAGGGCCCAGCCTGACCCTGGCAATGGACCCTGGAACCGGCTATTTGTGCCTCCCTCTGTCCGGCCTCAGGTGCTGGAGTGGGGCCACTCCAGCCATCTTGCCTGCCACCCCGGTGTCTACCGAACGGCGGCCTTCATCCGCCGGGGTTTCTGGTGGCCCACCATGGAGGCAGACACCAGAAAGTTCGTGGCTGCTTGCACCACCTGCGCCCGCAGCAAGGCTCTCCATCGCCCTCCAGCAGGTCTCCTGCGCCCCCTTCCTGTCCCCGGCCGACCTTGGTCCCACATTGCCTTGGACTTTGTAACTGGCCTCCCCGTGTCCCAAGGCAATGACACCATTCTGACCATTGTCGACCGGTTTTCCAAGGCCGTCCACATTGTTGCCCTCACCAAACTCCCCTCTGCAGCCGAGACGGCGGACCTTCTCGTCTCCCACGTCGTCCTACCCCATAGGATTCCCCTGGACATTGTCTCTGACCGTGGTCCTCAGTTCACTTCTAAGGTGTGGCAGGCCTTCTGCAAGGGGATTGGGGCCACGGTCAGCCTCTCCAATGGGCAGGCAGAGCGGGCCAATCAAGCCCTGGAGGCGGCTTTGCGTTGCGTTACCACCAGCAACCCCGCCTCCTGGAGCAAGTAACTGCCCCGGGTGGCGTACTCGCTCAACTCCATGGAGAGTTCGGCTACCGGTTTGTCCCCCTTCGAGTGTTCCCTTGGCTATCAACCCCCTCTGTTCCCCAATCAGGAGTTGGAGGTGGCGGTCCCGTCCACGAGGGCCCATCTCCGCCGATGTCGGCGCGTTTGGAAGACCGCCCGTTCCGAGCTACAGAGCGGGCCCGGCACAGCGCCAACCGGCGGAGAGTGCTGGCCCCAGCTTATCGACCTGGCCAGAGGGTATGGCTCCTGGCCCGGGACCTGCCCCTCCCTACCCTCAACCGGAAGCTGGCTCCCGGCTACATCGATCCCTACACCATCGACCGCATCGTCAACCCATCGGCGGTGCGTCTCCATCTCCCCACCTCACTCAAGATCCATCCCGTCTTCCATGTCTCGCGCCTCAAACCGGTAGCCTCCAGCCCCCTGTCTCCCCCTGTCCAAGCTCCTCCACCCCCCAGGGTCCTCGACGGTGGTGACATGGTCTGGGATGTCGACCGGCTGCTCGCCGTACTCCGCGGGGGCGTGGGTACCAATACCTGGTGGACTGGGTTGGCTATGAGCCCGAGGACCGCAGCTGGGTTCCCCGGTCCTACCTGGCCGACCCCGCACTCGTGGAGGAGTTCTATCGGGCCCACCCCAACGCCATCGGACGGTCGCCCGGTGTCTCCCGTAGGAGGGGGGGTCCTGTTGTGGTTACACCGCCCCGAGCTGCCTCCCCGGCACGTTCAAGCCACTCCCCCAGCTCGGACGTGCCGGAAACATCCGAGCGCTCGGCTCGTGCTCTGAGACGAGCGCTGCACTGCACCAGGTGTTTGCCATCATCCATCAGGCACACCTGTGGCAATCAGGCAGCCCTCTACAAGAAGTCTTCCAGAACACCACTCCGGGCTTCGACGTACTGAACCCTGCGACTTTCCTTCCGCGTCTCCCTCGTCCCCAGCGACCTTCACGTTTTTTCCCCGGACCTCTCCAGCGATCTCCCCCCGTGTCTCTCTACCTGGACCCCTCCTTTCGGACTCGACTTCCCGGATCTCGGACCCGGACTTCCTCGGACAACCCCTCTTGGATCACGGACTGGACTTTCTCGCCAGGTGCACGCACATTATTTCAACACCCCCTTGTCATTTACATACCGCACCACACATTGGCTAAAAACACTCACACATAGTTATACACGCAAACCACGGGACACCACACATAGTTTATTCACACATCCCACTAACAGAACGCCTTTTTTCACCATACATTTCCCTCCCCCAATAAAACCACCTTTGTGGATTTACAGGTCATCCTGTGTCTGTCTGCCTTGGGTTTCGCCACACGCGTCGGGTTCTGGTGCGCGAGCATAACATGTTTGGTTTCTCCTATGTATAGGTCAGTGCAATCCTCATTGCATTGTACAGCATACACCAGATTGCTTTTCCGGGTGTGTGGTACACGGTCTTTGGGATGAACCAGTCTTTGTGGGAGTGTGTTGCTGGGTTTGAAGTATACCGGGATGCGGTGTTTGTTGAAAATTCTCCTGAGTTTCTCAGAGACCCCAGAAACATACGGGACGGTACCAGTATGCTTCTTCGCCACCCCTCAGGCATCCTCTCACTTTCCAAGATTTGTTAAACAATCTAGTTTAAAAATGCCACTGTAAGAGCGTCCGGGTAGCATAGCGGTCTATTCTGATGCCTGCTAAAACGAGGATTGCCAGTTCGAATCCCTGTGTTACCTCCGCCTGGGTCGGGCGTCCCTACAGACACAATTGGCCATGTCCGCGGGTGGGAAGCCGGATGTGGGTATGTGTCCTGGTCGCTGCATTAGCACCTCCGCTGGTTGGTCGGGGCGCCTGTTCGGCGGGGAGGGGGAACTGTGGGGAATAGCGTGATCCTCCCACGCGCCACTTCTCCTTCGTGAAACTCCTCACTGTCAGGTGAAAAGAAGTAGCTGGCGACTCCACATGTATAGGAGGAGGAATGTGGTAGTCTGCAGCCCTCCCCGGATCAGCAGAGGTGGTGGAGCAGCGACCGGGACGGCTCGAAAGAGTGACGTAATTGGACGGGTACAATTGGGGAGAAAAGGGGAGAGGGCAAGAAAAAACCTCCACTGCCTCCTAAACAGCTCCATGACTCCACCGGTATTACATCGGGCCCCACCGCTTTTTCACGCTTCATCCTCTTCGTAGCTGCCCCTCCTTCTAGCCCAGTGTTTCTCAAAATGTGTGGTGCGCCCCCCCCCCCATCCCCTGGGGGGCACAGAGGCATGACGGCGGGGGAGGGCGCACGTGATCAAGGGGAATGTAGTGCGGAACTAGTGTTTTGACATCGGAATATTTTTCACGGCGGAAAAATCAACAAGACGTGCTTTCATGAGACAGAGAGTGTGTAGGTAGACAGGATGGAGAGACATTGGACAGGGACGAAAAGAAAGACAGGCGATGCTTTCGAGACAAACAAGACAAAGTGCTTAGCTGACGGTCATTAACCAAAAACCAAGTTAAGACAATATGACGAAGCCTGTCTTGCTCTTGGGTTCACGGTGAATGTGATGGGAGGTGAGGAGAGACTAGTGTGTATTTTATTTCTGCAAGCAAGTTTAGTGAACAATTTCTGATGAAACTGGCTTATCTCAGGGATATATTTTGAAAGCTGAATGAATTAAATCTTCAGCTTCAAGGCAGAGACAAGCACCTTCCTTACCTGGCAGACAAGATCAGTGCATTCACACGAAAGCTTGAGATGTGGGCAGGCGACTTGATCAATGAAATACTGATTTCTTTGAGAATCTGAGTGAATTTGTTGAAACCAGTGATTCTGGAGCCACTACAGTGATTTCATGTCTTAAGGAGCACATCTCTCCCCTGAGAGGATGCTTTCAAAAATGCTTCCCAAACAACCGTGCTCAGTATGATTTGCTGACAGATCCATTCAACACAGCAGCACCTGCTGATTCTCACCTGGTTGGTCTTTCTGGAACGTGTTGCAGTTTTCACAAAGGTCCAACTGGGGTAGCCGCAGGTTTTTAAAGCTCCCCTCAGGTGTTTGTGTTCTTCTCGTTGGGCCTGAGTGCTGCTGGGCACATTATCAGCTCTGTGTTGCAGAGTTCTGATGACGCTCAGTTTGTGTTCCAGAGGGTGGTGTGAGTCGAAAAGTAGATATTGGTCTGTGTGTGTAGGTTTCCTGTAAACCCCAATGTGGAGGCTCCTGTCTTCCCCAATGTGGACGTCACAGTCCAAGAAGGGCAAACTGTTGTTCTTTACGTCTTCCCTTGTGAACTTAATGTTCTTGTCCACTGAGTTGATGTGTTTGGTAAACGCTTGCACCTCTTGTGTTTAGATTTTGACCCATGTGTCGTCCACATATCTGAACCAGTGGATCGGAGGTGTTCCTCTGAAGGAGTTCAGGGCCCTGTGTTCTACCTCTTCCATACAGTGCTGCTTGAAAGTTTGTGAACCCTCCAGACATGGTCAATGTTTTTGTGAAAAACATTAAGATAAGCTTATTACACATACATCGAAATCCTAATTTGTAAAGCACACCTTCCAAATAATGGACACACACACAAAAAAGATATATTTTCATTATTTAATTCAACAAAAGTGGTTTATTTCACAAAAACTGAAAATGTAACATGTGCAAAAGTATGTGAACCCTTGTATTAGTAGCTTGTGGCTCCTCCTTTTGCAGCCGTTACTTCAACCAAACGTCTTCTGTAACCACTAACCAGTCTCTCGCATCTGCTTATGGGGCTTCTTGCCCACTCCTCCTTGCAGAACTCAGCCAGTTGAGAGAGGTTGGAGATACATCTGGTATGTACCAACTTCTTCAGGTTTCACCACAACATTTCAATTGGATTAAGATCCGGACTTTGACTGGGGCCTATCCAGAGTACGAATCCTCTTTCTCTGAAGCCATTCCTTTGTAGTTTTGCTGGAATGCTTTGGGTCATTGTCTTGTTGCATAATCCATTTTCGTCCCAGCGTCAACTCCCTGACTGATGGCAGGAGATTCTGGTCATGAATTTGTTGATATGCCGGAGAATTCATGGTTCCTTGGATAATATGGAGTCGTCCAGGTCCAGAAGCAGAAAAGCAGCCACAGACCTTCACATTTCCACCACCATGCTTCACTGTTGGGAGGAGGTTCTTTTCTTCATATGCAGTGTTGGCTTTTCTCCAAACATGTTGGTTTTGATTGTGACCAAATAATTCTATTTTGGACTCGTCTGTTCAGAGAATGGACTTCCAGAAGGCTTCTGGTTTGTCCAAGTGCTCTCTGGCAAAGTTGAAACGGGCAGCTTTGTTCTTTTTTGAGAGCAGAGGCTTCCTTCTAGCAACCCTCCCATGAATGCCATGGCTATTCAATTTTCATCGATTGTAGACGCATGCACATTTGTCCCAGATGCTACCAGAGAGGTCTGCAACTCTCTAGAGGTGATGTGTGGGTTGGCCTTTACCTGATTTATTATTTTTCTGGTGCTTCTGGGTGATAGTTTTGATGGGCGTCCGTTTCTAGGCAGAATTGCTGTCATGTTGAAGGCCCTCCATTTGTAAATTATTTGTCTTACAGTGGATGGATGGAGCTGGAATCTTTTGGAGATGGTCTTATAGCCCTCCCCAGACTGATGGGCTGTCACTACCCTCTTCTTCATGTCCTCGGATATCTCCTTTGCTCTCGGCATTGTTGATTTGTATGGGACCACAGTGGTTTGGTGGGTTTCCTCTCTCTTTTAGTGCAGGCCAAACCCTTTCCCAAGGATGTCTCATTTCATTGGTCTGCTTAAATGATTAAGTAAGCACCCAAATGTGTTTCACCACAGTCTGTTACCTGCTTGACTTAACCAATGCAGCTGGGGGTTCACTTACTTTTGCACATACACTAATTCCATGTTTCATGTAGTTTTTGGGCTACTTAAACAAGTCCCACTAAACAAGTACATGAAATTGATAAACATATATCTGACATTTCATATATAAAACTGGTGATGATAGAATAAGAAAAACATGGTAAAACAACAGAAACATCTAAACTGCTCAAGGGGTTCACATACTTTCAAGCAGCACTGTATATAGGTTGGCCACAATGGGAGATACTGGTGAGCCCATTGCACAGCCGTGTTTCTGTCTGTAAAACTGGCCCCTGAATTGGCAATATGTAGTATTCAGGCAAATAATAATACATTTTATTTGTAAATGCACTTTACATTTCATATAAACCTCAAAGTGCTATAAAACAATGGATAAAATACATCTACAATAATCAGTACACAGTGCTAGTTAAACAGCAATCACAGGGGCGGCGAAAGTACAGTCATCCGCAATCCGTAATCATAGTCCGTGAAACAGAGTCCATGGTCAAAACCACTTAAAAAAGGCATGGGAAAAGAGGTGGCCTGGCTAGGAAAAAACTTTGGTGAACAGATGGGTTTTGAGGTGTTGTTTGAAGGTTTCCACAGACTGTGGTGCCCTGAGGTGGTCTGGGAGGGCATTCCACAGCCTGGGGGCAGCTGAGGAGAAAGCCCGCTTTCCCATGGTTATCAGCTTCCACTTTGCTTCTTGGAGGAAGTTGGCATCAGAGGAGCGAAGGGTATGTGTGCAGGTGGGTGAGGAGGAAGATCTTGTACTCAACTCTAAAAGATATGGGGAGACAGTGAAGTGATTTGAGGGTGGGAGTGATGTGATCATACTTGCACACCCTCATCAGGAACCCAGCAGCGCAGTTCTCGATGTACTGGAGCCTCTGAAGACAGAAGCTGGGGATCCCGATGAGGAGCGCATTGCAGTCGTCCAGCGTGGAGAAGACAAAGGCATGGACGAGCTTTTCTGCATCTGCCTGGGAGAGCATGGGACGGAGTTTAGAGATGTTCCTGAGATGATAGAAAGACATTTGGCTGAGGTGTTTGATGTGCGTCTCAAGGTGAGGTGGGAGTCCACTTTAACCCCCAGGTTTGTGACTGATGTGGAGAGGGGGGTGTTTTAGCCGGAGAAAGTAATGCTGGTGATGGATGATGACTGGATCTGATGAGGTGAACCAATTTGGATAGCTTCTGTCTTAGAGCTGTTTAACCGTAGAAAGTTCAGCTTCATTCATGCCTCTATCTCCTCCAGGCAGGACTTCAGTGTGGCCAGTGGCAGAGGTGTGGAGGTAGTGGGTTTGGTTTTGAGATATAATTGTGTATCATCAGCATAGCAATGGAAAGCTATTCCATGCTTACTGATGATGTGGCCTAGGGGGATCATGTGCAGGGTGAAAAGGGTGGGACCCAGCACCGAACCTTGTGGAACACCGCACGTAACATTGTGGGTCTGAGATGTTGCCTTGCCCAGGGAAACATACTCAGTTCTGTCGGATAAGTAGGAGGTGAACCAGTTGTGGACAGTGCCAGAGAGACCGAGGGTGGAGTGCAGACGTTGGAGGATAATGTTGTGATCTATGGTGTCGAAGGCCGCTGTGAGATCCAGGAGGATGAGGAGGGATGGGGAACCAGTGTCAGCTGTCATTAAGAGGTAATTTGTGACCCTGACCAGAGCCGTTTCTGTGCTGTGGCCAGGGCAGAAACTGGACTGGAACTTTTCGAACAGATTATCTATTAGGTGGGTCAGGAGTTGAGCGGCGACTGCTTTTTCTAAGACTTTGGAAATGAATGGGAGGTTGGAGATGGGTCGATAGTTTGCAAGGATTTCGGGGTCAAGAGAGTGTTTTTTGAGTAGGGGTCTGATAACAGCAGTTTTGAGAGAGGTTGGGACATGGCCGGATTGGAAGGAGTGGTTGATGACCTTGGTGATGAGGGGACTGAGGGCGGAAAGGTTAAATTTTAGCAAAACTGTGGGGAAGGGATCAAGGGCACTGGTGGTGGGTTTCATGTTCTTTACAATGCTCTCGACCTCTTGCTGCGTGGCGTTTGAAAAACAGCACAAAGGCTGGACGCATCCAGGCTCTGGGTCTTTGGAGGGGGCCAGTGAGGTGGGAAAGCTAGAGAGGTGAGAGCGAATGTTATTCACTTTTCCCTTGAAAAAGGTGATGTGCTCGTTGCACCTCTCCTCAGTAGCTTCTAGGTGTGAGTGGGATTGAGGTTTGAGTAGATGGTTTACAGTGGAGAAGAGCTGCTTGGAGTTTCCAGGATTGTTTGAGTAGAACTGTGAACGTGCAGTGCTGAGGGATTTGGCATACTCTTTTTGGTGCTCTCTGTATGCTTGCTTATGAATGGTCAGTCCAGAGGTCAGGAAACGCCGCTCAAGGACACGTCCGGATTTCTTCATACTCCTCAGCTCATTTGTGTACTAGGGCGCTGAGCGCTGGAAGGAGACCATCCGGGACTTGAGAGGGGCGTGCTGGTTTAAAAGATCAGTCAGGGACTTGTTGTAGTAATCAGCAAAGTCTGTGGCTGATTGGAAATATACAGGACGAGATGAGATGTGTTGGAGGTCAAGGGAAAGGGCAGCCAGGTTTATGTTTTTTAGGCTTCAAATTGAATTTTCCATTTGGGCCTGGAGAGGGGGGGGTCAATAATGGCAGCTTCATGGAAATGACGTTGTGGTCAGATACACAAGCTATTTATGGGGACGGTGTTGGAGATGACCAAATCGAGTGTATGACCTTTGTTATGTGTTGGCTCATTGACTTGTTGTGTGAGGTGGAGGTGGTCCAGTAGTTGGAGAAGCTCGATTGCTGAGTGATCTAAGGGGTTGTCCACGTGAATATTAAAATCTCCAAGAATCAGAATATTGTCAGTGGTTGAGCAGAGTGAGGTGAGAAGGTCCTGGAATTCTGAGAAAAAGATTGACTTGGGTCCGGGAGGAAGGCGGTAAACAAGAAGCACGGTCAAATGGGCAGGGGACTTGCATTTGAATGCTAAGCATTCATTTGAAACGAGGACTGCGTGGCAAGTGGGATGGAGGATGGCTCCAGTTCCTGCCGGTGGAAAACGGCTAGGCCACCACACTTCTTGCCAAAGCGGGCCTTCTCCAAGTAACCAAAACCCGGTGGGCAGAGCTCATTTAACCCAAAGAAAACATCAGGCTGGTGCCAGCTCTCTGTAATACAGAGGAGATCTAACTTATTTTCAATGATATGGCGTTGGAGAAGGGAGGCTTTTGATCCAATTGACTGTGCATTAAATAGGGCCATTTGATCATTTTCGGGGGAGGGGGAGGGGGGTGGTTTTCTGTAGGGGTTGTAGTACTTTGAATTCCACACGTCGTCGTCGTCTGACCTGCAGGGGTTTCTAAAATCTCGCGGTGTTTCCTCTTGTAAGGTGCGGAGATCTCGCGATGTGGCCCCCATTACATCTGTAGCAGGCGACAGTGCTCTGATGACGTGTCAGCGCGAGGTTGGACCAGATGGATGGGATGAAGCAAACAGAGGTGTGTGGCTGGTTGTTGATGAAATGTCCAGGAATCCGGGAAACATTGCAAATTTCCTCCGTCGATGGCCTCCGGTGTGTCTCCGCGCCGGTAGCCGGGCGATGGGCATCTCCCCTCCACCGGAGCTGAGGACTGTATACTGCCGGGGGATCGCTGCTCCCTCTGGTCCAGCGACGTCCATGGCAGACCGGTGGTGGACTCGTTCCAGTCGGATCTCAAGCAGGAGTCTCCGTGGACGATGATATTCACGGATGACATTGTGATCTGTAGCGGGATTAGGGTGCAGGTTGAGGAGAGCCTGGAGGGGTGGAGGTATGCACGCTCATGTTTTGCATCGCCTTTGCTGGACTGGGTTGAGTAGAAGACAGACGGGACAAAGTCAGGACTGTCGAAGTCCTCAGGTGCCTCTCCTGTTATGAAGTAAATGCGGGTAAGTTTAATTAGCTCCTCGCTCCAATCGCTTCTTCTGATTGCAAAGGTCATGATGGCAAAGGTCCAGTAGTTGGCAAATCTGGTCTGGGATGAGGTTGGTCCTATCGTGGAGGGTGTCGTCCCGTAGCAAACGTTGCCTCACAGTTTCCAAAGCCTCCATGGTTGGGATGCAGGTGAATAACGAGGTCACATCATAGGATACCATGGTTTCATTCGGTTCCAGTTTTATGCCTTGGACCTTGTTCACAAATTCAATGGAGTTTTGGATATGGTGAAAACTGCAACACGTTCCAAAAAGACCAACCAGGTGAGCGATGAGGAGAAAAGGAACAGAAGGAATAGCACAGTCATCCCGTATGTTTCTGGGGTCTCCGAGAAACTCAGGAGAATTTTTAACAAACACCGCAACCCGGTATACTTCAAACCCAGCAACACACTCCCACAAAGACTGGTTCATCCCAAAGACCGTGTACCACACAGCCGGAAAAGCAGTCTGGTGTATGCTGTACAACGCAATGAGGATTGCACTGACCTATACATAGGAGAAACCAAACAACCACTACACAAACGCACGAAGGCCAAACTCCTCAGGACAAGACTCAGCAATCTATCTACACCTAAAGGAGAAGACACACTCCTTCCAGGACAGCAACGTACACATTTTGGACAGAGACGATAGATGGTTTGAAAGAGGGGTGAAGGAAGCCATCTATGTGAAACTGGAAAAACCATCCCTCAACAGAGGAGGAGGTCTGTGACACCACCTATCTCCCACTTACAATGCCGTCCTTTCATCTCTACCCAGGAGACTCAAGAAGCCTAGCCTCCAAGAACATCAGTCGCTCACTAACGGCTCCAACCACTCTCATGACCACTTAACAATGAAGTCGAGACTAACCCCCCCAACGACCATCGCCGCTTAACATCGGATCACAAAGAGCCATGCACATCAATAGCTCTGATAACAACGGGCGTGGCTAAACACCGGAACACAAAAGAGCCACGCATATCAATACCTCTGATGATGACGGGCGTTGCTAAACATCGGAACACAAAGAGCCATGGACATCTATAGCTCTGACAACGACTCCAAAGAGGATAAATATCTGAGTCTCATCAGCAGCCAGTCAGACTAGCTTGGTCTAGTCAGAAAGGCACGAACTGATGAAGCCTCTTGGATGAGAGGCGAAACGTCTTCACGGATATATACCAAGTCCAGTTGCACTTGATTCAACTCCTTTGGATGACCATGACAACCTGGATGAATGAGAACATTCACAGACATACAACGTTAGACATGTGAATGTAACGTGTAATGGTGCCCCAGTCAGTAAAACGTTGAAATGAAGTTTGGGATGTTGTGGACAATCCATTCTTCATAAGATACAACAACGTCATTCAGTAAAACCATTTATACACTTACCGAATTGTGTCTGTGGCTTTGTGAGTATCATCACCTTATATTAGGC
The DNA here is from genome assembly GCF_029633865.1 of Lampris incognitus. Classification (NCBI taxonomy): domain Eukaryota; kingdom Metazoa; phylum Chordata; class Actinopteri; order Lampriformes; family Lampridae; genus Lampris; species Lampris incognitus. The sequence continues at coordinate 59,341,831 of NC_079221.1, forward strand.
GGGTTAAGGTTAGTGTCTGTGTGTTGTGCTACGGGTGGGTGTGTCTTGTGGGAGACAAAGGAGCCGGATTCTCTTACTGCGGTTGAGACTTTTATTTCCTCGACATTGGAACTAAGCAGCCATCACAGGCGAGGAAGCTTGCAAGTTAATGCAATAGGAGTGACTTCACTTTCTCAAAGCTTTTCTGTGCCTCAGCTGTCCATTGAAAATCAGCCTCTTTTCTGATGCACGCGCGCATCGGCTCCGTTTCTGTCGCATAGTTCGGGATGAACTTTGAGTACTATGACAACAAGCCCAGAAAAGAGCGCAGCAGTGCAGCAGCGTCTGTTGGAGCTGGGGCGTTCAGAACCGCTTCAGTGTGTCCTTTCCAGGCATGATGTCTTCGGCAGACACCATGTGACCCAGGGAGCGTAGACTTGACTGATTAAAGCAGCCCCTTTCCCCGTTCAGGAGTAAGCATGCGTCTTTCAGGACGGTCTTCAGACGAGCATCATGTTCTGTGCTGTTGGCTCCGTACATGATGACATCATCGAGATAATTGTGCACTCCTGGCAGACCTTCCAGGATGGTAGCCATCATCTTTTGGAATGCCGATGGTGCAGAGGAGAGGCATTACAGCACACGGCAGTAGCGAAGGAGATTATCATGGATGGGTAATGAAAGCGGTGAAGTCCCGACGTCCCTCATGTAGAGGCACCTAATGGTAGGCACTTGCCAGATCGATCGCTGAATACACTGCGGCTCCCTGCAGAGTGGACGGCAGCTCGTCTATGTGTGGGAGTGGACAGCAGTCTGTGACGACAGCCTTGTTTGGCTCCCGGAGATCCACGCACATACGAATGCCTCCTTTCTTCTTCTGCGTAACTACGATAGAAGACACCCGGGCGGAAGTATCGATTCTCTCGGTCCAGCGGCAAGGAGCCTGTTTGTCTCTTCTGTGACAGCACCTCTCACAGACAGGGGCCGTCGGGGCAGTTTTTGTCGGACCAGGGTTACGGATGCAGAAAACGTGACCCGGTGCACAAAGTTTTTAGCACAGCCGATGAGCAGAGGAGAGAGGCGGATATGTGCATGACAGGGGCATCTGGAGCAGTGACAAGAGGAGGAGGAGGAGACGTTACAGCACCGCCTACTATGTGGATGTTCAGTGCTTTCATCAGGTCCATACCCAGCAACGGCGCTCCATTCCCCACGATGAAGAAGACCGCTGGAGCGGTGATGTCATATCTGGACACCGTAGCTGAAAGGCATCCCAACACAGGTATGCGTCTTGGAGTATGTGACCAACCGAACAGTAGGTGGCACTAACTGTGTCTCGCTGAAATGCTCTTTAAACACAGAGCTGGACAGTATGGACACCGAGGACCCCGTGTCAACAACCAGGTTCATGACATGGGCTGTCGACTCTGATGGCTGGATTTTGACATTGCATGTTATTTTGTCAGCTGTACGAGCAGACCCTTGAATGCATAGAACAGTCAGTTCTAGAACCTCCACTTCTCGCACTGGATGGGTGGGAGCAGAGCGACACACTCTGGCAAAATGTCCCTTCTTGTAGCAGGTTTTGCAGGTTGCTTTAGCAGCAGGCATGAGGGTACATTCGCTAGATGGCTGTCAGATCCACATCTGAAACATGTATGAGAGGACTTTGCGGTTGTAGCAGTAGGTGCATGTGTAGACAACTTATTCTGGTACCGTGGTCGACGTGATTTCTTTTGCACAGCTTGTACTTGTAAGTTGGGTTTTTCTCCAACCATACATTTAGCCTGTTCAGCTGCAGACTCCTGGTCTAGAGTGAGGCTAGGCTCTAGCAGCAGCCTTTCTCTAATGCGTACATTTGAGACATATTCAATAAGCTGATGACGCAGCATCTAATCACTTTTATCTCCGAAGTCACATAATGAACTAAACTCTCATAAAGCAGCCACATACTGAATAACAGTCTCATGTGGGCCTTGAACTCGTTTTCTGGATGTGTGGCGTTCCACTAGCACATTAGCCCTGGGAGTGAAATGTGCTTGTAGTGCAGCATCCGCAGAATCATAATCATCACCTGTATTTGGCAGTGAGTGAAATATCTTCTGACCTTCGGTTCCAAGGCAGTGAAGCAGTACAGCTCTTTTTCTTGCAGCGGGCCACACATTCCCTGTTGCATTTATGACTAGGAGGTAGTTGTCAAACCTTTGCATCCAGGTCTTGAACTGGGTAGCAGGTTTCCCAGGAAAAGGCAGATATGGGGCAGGACTGGATACATTACAGCCATCTTTGCAAAAAATAAAAATAGTCATCTATACTTGTAGTATAGCAGGTGAGTTACCTCGTCGCCAATTTGTAGAGGTGGATGGCACATAAAGCACACAGGAGAACATGGGTGACTTTTAGCTTACGGTTTAATGGACATCTTGCAGCATGGACGGCTTCCAGTCTTTACTTCCTGTTTCGCCGTATGCCACTTCCTTTCTACGACACAACAACACTTCCGGTAAAACAATATTCAAAAGTTATAGTGACATCTAGTGGTTGAAATGGAAATACATCTAAATAATAATACAAGCATTAGAGGACACAACAGACACATCTCTGACTGCACACGTGGGACATGTCTCTGACTCGTCATAGAAGCACTTTCAAAGTGATTCAAACTGTAGTAACTTTAGTGTGAGAAAAACATGTCTCCAGATGTCTTTGTGAACTTAGCACAGTTGAAGCCTGTTTCTGTGACCAGGCTGTTTCTGTGACCAGGCTGTTTGTGTGACCAGAGTAATCTTGTGACCAGGCTGTTTGTGTGACCAGGCTGTTTTTGTTACCGCCTATGTCTGTGACCAGGCTGTTTCAGGGACCAGGCTCTTTCTCTGACCACCTGTTTCTGTGACCAGGCTGTTTCTGTGACCGCCTGTTTCTGTGACCAGGCTGTTTCTCTGACGAGGCTGTTCCTGTGACCACCTGTTTTTGTGACCAGGCAGTTTGTGTGACCAGGCAGTTTCTATGACCAGGCTGTTTCTCTGACCAGGCTGTTCCTGTGACCACCTGTTTTTGTGACCAGGCTGTTTATGTGACCAGGCAGTTTCTGTGACTAGGCTGTTTCTATGACCATGCTGTTTCGGTGACAAGGCTGTTCCTGTGACCACCTGTTTGAGTGACCAGGATGTTTGTGTGACCAGGCTGTTCCTGTGACCAGGCTGCTCCCATGGTCGCCTGTTTGTGTGACCAGGCTGTTTCTGTGATCAGGTTGCTCGTGAGACCAGGCTGTTCCTGTGACCAGGCTGTTCCTCTTACCACCTGTTTTTGTGACCGCCTGTTTCTGTGACCGGGCTGTTTCTGTGACCAGGCTGTTCCTGTGACCGGGCTGTTTCTGTGGCCGGGCTGTTCCTGTGACCAGGCTGTTTTTGTGACCAGGCTGTTTCTGTGACCAGGCTGTTCCTGTGACCAGGCTGTTTCTGTGACCGGGCTGTTTCTGTGGCCGGGCTGTTCCTGTGACCAGGCTGTTCCTGTGACCCGGCTGCTCCTGTGACCAGGCTGTTTCTGTGACCAGGCTGTTCCTGTGACCGGGCTGTTTCTGTGGCCAGGCTGTTCCTGTGACCAGGCTGTTTCTGTGACCGGGCTGTTTCTGTGGCCGGGCTGTTCCTGTGACCACCTGTTTTTGTGACCAGGCTGTTTCTGTGACCAGGCTGTTCCTGTGACCGGGCTGTTCCTGTGACCAGGCTGTTTCTGTGGCCAGGCTGCTCCTGTGACCAGGCTGCTCCTGTGACCAGGCTGTTTCTGTGACCAGGCTGTTTCTGTGACCGGGCTGTTCCTGTGACCACCTGTTTTTGTGACCAGGCTGTTTCTGTGACCAGGCTGTTCCTGTGACCGGGCTGTTCCTGTGGCCGGGCTGTTTCTGTGGCCAGGCTGCTCCTGTGACCAGGCTGTTTCTGTGACCAGGCTGTTCCTGTAAACAGGCTGTTTCTGTGACCGGGCTGTTCCTGTGACCACCTGTTTTTGTGAGCAGGCTGTTTCTGTTACCAGGCTGTTCCTGTGACCGGGCTGTTCCTGTGACCAGGCTGTTCCTGTGACCGGGCTGTTCCTGTGGCCGGGCTGTTTCTGTGGCCAGGCTGCTCCTGTGAACAGGCTGTGTCTGTGACCAGGCTGTTCCTGTAAACAGGCTGTTTCTGTGACCGGGCTGTTCCTGTGACCACCTGTTTTTGTGACCAGGCTGTTTCTGTTACCAGGCTGTTCCTGTGACCACCTGTTTTTGTGACCAGGCTGTTTCTGTGACCAGGCTGTTCCTGTGACCGGGCTGTTCCTGTGACCAGGCTGTTTCTGTGGCCAGGCTGCTCCTGTGACCAGGCTGCTCCTGTGACCAGGCTGTTTCTGTGACCAGGCTGTTTCTGTGACCGGGCTGTTCCTGTGACCACCTGTTTTTGTGACCAGGCTGTTTCTGTGACCAGGCTGTTCCTGTGACCGGGCTGTTCCTGTGGCCGGGCTGTTTCTGTGGCCAGGCTGCTCCTGTGACCAGGCTGTTTCTGTGACCAGGCTGTTCCTGTAAACAGGCTGTTTCTGTGACCGGGCTGTTCCTGTGACCACCTGTTTTTGTGAGCAGGCTGTTTCTGTTACCAGGCTGTTCCTGTGACCGGGCTGTTCCTGTGACCAGGCTGTTCCTGTGACCGGGCTGTTCCTGTGGCCGGGCTGTTTCTGTGGCCAGGCTGCTCCTGTGAACAGGCTGTGTCTGTGACCAGGCTGTTCCTGTAAACAGGCTGTTTCTGTGACCGGGCTGTTCCTGTGACCACCTGTTTTTGTGACCAGGCTGTTTCTGTTACCAGGCTGTTCCTGTGACCACCTGTTTTTGTGACCAGGCTGTTTCTGTGACCAGGCTGTTCCTGTGACCGGGCTGTTCCTGTGACCAGGCTGTTTCTGTGGCCAGGCTGCTCCTGTGACCAGGCTGCTCCTGTGACCAGGCTGTTTCTGTGACCAGGCTGTTTCTGTGACCGGGCTGTTCCTGTGACCACCTGTTTTTGTGACCAGGCTGTTTCTGTGACCAGGCTGTTCCTGTGACCGGGCTGTTCCTGTGGCCGGGCTGTTTCTGTGGCCAGGCTGCTCCTGTGACCAGGCTGTTTCTGTGACCAGGCTGTTCCTGTAAACAGGCTGTTTCTGTGACCGGGCTGTTCCTGTGACCACCTGTTTTTGTGACCAGGCTGTTTCTGTTACCAGGCTGTTCCTGTGACCGGGCTGTTCCTGTGACCAGGCTGTTCCTGTGACCGGGCTGTTCCTGTGGCCGGGCTGTTTCTGTGGCCAGGCTGCTCCTGTGAACAGGCTGTGTCTGTGACCAGGCTGTTCCTGTAAACAGGCTGTTTCTGTTACCAGGCTGTTCCTGTGACCACCTGTTTTTGTGAACAGGCTGTTTCTGTGACCAGGCTGTTCCTGTGACCGGGCTGTTCCTGTGACCAGGCTGTTTCTGTGGCCAGGCTGCTCCTGTGACCAGGCTGCTCCTGTGACCAGGCTGTTTCTGTGACCAGGCTGTTTCTGTGACCGGGCTGTTCCTGTGACCACCTGTTTTTGTGACCAGGCTGTTTCTGTGACCAGGCTGTTCCTGTGACCGGGCTGTTCCTGTGGCCGGGCTGTTTCTGTGGCCAGGCTGCTCCTGTGACCAGGCTGTTCCTGTGACCGGGCTGTTTCTGTGACCGGGCTGTTCCTGTGGCCGGGCTGTTTCTGTGGCCAGGCTGCTCCTGTGACCAGGCTGTGTCTGTGACCAGGCTGTTCCTGTAAACAGGCTGTTTCTGTGACCGGGCTGTTCCTGTGACCACCTGTTTTTGTGACCAGGCTGTTTCTGTTACCAGGCTGTTCCTGTGGCCAGGCTGCTCCTGTGACCAGGCTGTTTCTGTGACCAGGCTGTTCCTGTGACCAGGCTGTTTCTGGAGCCCTGAGACGGCCAGGGTGTGTTGCTTGTGTGTCTAGAATTAAACAGCTTCCTGCTCACGTGGGCATTGTGTTGAAATTCGTCAGGTTGGTTTGTTGTCATGTGCATTACATTGGGATTGTGCTGATTATTGTGTTCACTGTGTTGTGAGTGATGGTGGCTGGACTACAGCTGCACGCTGGTCTGCACACTGGTCTGCACACTGGTCTGCACACTGGTCTGCACACTGGTCTGCACACTGGTCTGCTCTTGTTCCGCTCGCACTGTTCCAGGCTTTAGGCTGGCTGCTGTTTTCTGAACGGCTGCAAAACTGAATAGCCCCAGTTTGATTGACTATCATTAGTGGCATTCAAAACCGTTGTGTGTGTGTGTGTGTGTGTGTGTGTGTGTGTTGGTCTTCCAGGGTAAACAGTTTCTTAGTCACATTCTTAGTAGAACAATGAAAACAATGCCAACTTCTCTATCTTCTTCTCCTATCTATGCATCCACACACACACACACACACACACACACACGCACACGCACACACAACCACAAAATACACGCACGCACTCACACACACAACCACAAAATACACGCACGCACGCACGCGCGCGCACGCACACACACACACACACACACACACACACACACACACACACTGGACTCTGGATGGATTTACTGATGTTGACTTTTCATCTGAATGGAATCTGCAGAGAAGAGGAAAGAACGGGGAGACGGAGGAGGGGGGGGAGGAGGTGAGGGAGGGTCAGTTATAGGGAGGAGAAAGGGAAAGGTCTAAAAGAGAATGCAGCTCCTCGCTGTGAGGTGACTCCGCTCCCTGCCCGCGCAGCGCCGTCACTTTTACAGTCTGTTTTCCTTTTTATTGAAGTAGTCAGAAGCAAAACCAGACCAGCAGCCGAACTCTCGCCGAACACCTCTGCGTGCTGGAATGTGGAGCGCGCGACGGAAGGTTTTCTGCTAGATTCGAATCGGCGGTGCTGCAGGACGCACCGGGAGGCTGGCCGAAGGAGATCTGAAGCGAAAGTCAGAAGAAGCTCACAGAAGAACCACGCAGCAGAACCACGCAGCAGAACCACGCAGCAGACCAGAGGAAGCTGCAGCAGAACCACGCAGCAGACCAGAGGAAGACCAGAGGGAGCTGCAGCAGAACCACGCAGCAGAACCACGCGGCAGAACCACGCAGCAGACCAGAGGAAGCTGCAGCAGAACCACGCAGCAGAACCACGCAGCAGACCAGAGGAAGACCAGAGGAAGATCAGAGGAAGACCAGAGGGAGCTGCAGCAGAACCACGCAGCAGACCAGAGGAAGACCAGAGGAAGACCAGAGGGAGACCAGAGGAAGACCAGAGGGAGCTGCAGCCGCGCTGCATACCGGTGGCAGATGTTTTCTTTCGGGCTCTCCGTGCTGTTGGTCGCCGCTCTGCTCGGGACGCCGCCGTGCGCTCAGGCCGCCGCCTGCGAGCCGGTCCGCATCCCGCTGTGCCGCTCCATGCCGTGGAACATGACCAAGATGCCCAACCACCTCCACCACAGCACGCAGGCCAACGCCGTGCTGGCCATCGAGCAGTTCGAAGGACTGTTGGGTAAGTTCACAACGGCTTTCTCCTTTTACACCCAGCAGCCATGACGAAGGGCTTCTGGATCGTAGCGTCCAAATGAAACCACGTCCACATCAAAGTTTTGGACCACTTCGTTTCTTCGCCACAGCGGGTCGCTGTTTCACCAGTTCACCCTCGGTATAAAGCAAGCAGGTTGTCATTCCTACTCTTTTGAAAATGCCACAGTAGAAAGTGTAAAGTGTACAGCCACACGCAAGAGCAGAGCTGGGCTCTCTGAGCAGCAGTGACTGCTCCATAACCTGCACATTTAATCCGGCATCACACAAACAAACAAACAAACAAACAAGCAAACAAACAAACAAACAAGACAGCGTCCATGTTTTACATATTAAACAACCACGAAGCAGGACAGCTCCACACACACACACACACACGTGTTGTGCCCTGCGGATTAAAATGGCCTCTGTGGAACTTCTGTAGCCCAGGTGTCCAGCAGGGACATGTAAACCGCGTCAGTGAGGCGAAGCCGAGGTGGAGGACGGATGACAACCCCTCCATCTATTTCTGTATGGAACAGCGCGTGCCCTGCTGCTGCATCCTGTAGGGGGACTCTCGCCATCTGCTGAGCTCTACCTCCCACTGCAGCTGCAACCACACAACCCAACACAACATGGCAACCACACAACCAAACACAACATGCAGCCGCACCCGCAGCCGCGGCCGCAGGAAGGATGTCATGTCCCAGCCACCACACAGGATGTCGTAAACTATGTCCATTAGACTTCATCACGTTCAGAATGACAGCGTTATTCGACTCGTCTCTGACATGTTTATCCCACTTAGAGATGATACGCACTGACCATGAGGGCTGTCTAGCGCAGCAGCTGGCAGCAGCTGGAGGCACAGGGCCGGCATTTAGCCAAGCTGTTGCTGACCAGCCGCCCTCTCCCCAACATGCCGAGCGCCATCAGGAGGCCTTTCTACAGTCCTGTCGGCCCTGTCAGTCCTGTCAGTCCTGTCAGTCCTGTTAGTCCTGTCACCCGTAAGTCCTGTCAGTCCTGTCACCCGTCAGTCCTGTCACCCATCAGTCCTGTCACCTGTCACTCCTGTCACCCGTCAGTCCTGTCGGCCCTGTCACCTGTCAGTCCTGTCACCTGTCAGTCCTGTCACCCGTCAGTCCTGTCAGTCCTGTTAGTCCTGTCACCCGTCACCCCTGTCAGTCCTGTCACCCGTCAGTCCTGTCACCCGTCAGTCCTGTCAGTCCTGTTAGTCCTGTCACCCGTCAGCCCTGTCAGTCCTGTCACCCGTCAGTCCTGTCACCCGTCAGTCCTGCCAGTCCTGTTAGTCCTGTCACCCGTCAGTCCTGTCAGTCCTGTCACCCGTCAGTCCTGTCACCCGTCAGTCCTGTCACCCATCAGTCCTGTCGGCCCTGTCAGTCCTGTCACCCGTCAGTCCTGTCACCTGTCAGTCCTGTCAGTCCTGTCAGTCCTGTCAGCCGTCAGTCCTGTCAGTCCTTTCAGTCCTGACAGCCGTCAGTCCTGTCACCTGTCAGTCCTGTCAGTCCTGTCAGTCCTGTCACCTGTCAGTCCTGTCACCCGTCAGTCCTGTCACCTGTCAGTCCTGTCACCCGTCACTCCTGTCGGCCCTGTCAGTCCTGTCAGTCCTGTCACCCGTCAGTCCTGTCACCTGTCAGTCCTGTCACCCGTCAGTCCTGTCAGTCCTGTTAGTCCTGTCACCCGTCAGCCCTGTCAGTCCTGTCACCCGTCAGTCCTGACGGCCCTGTCAGTCCTGTCACCCGTTGGTCCTGTCACCCGTCAGTCCTGTCGGCCCTGTCAGTCCTGTCACCCGTCAGTCCTGTCGGCCCTGGCAGTCCTGTCACCCGTCAGTCCTGTCAGTCCTGTCACCCATCAGTCCTGTCAGTCCTGTCACCGGTCAGTCCTGTCACCCGTCAGTCCTGTCGGCCCTGTCACCTGTCAGTCCTGTCACCCGTAAGTCCTGTCAGTCCTGTCACCTGTCAGTCCTGTCGGCCCTGTCAGTCCTGTCAGTCCTGTCAGCCCTGTCAGCCCTGCCAATCCTGTCATCTGTCAGTCCTGTCAGCCCGGTCAGCCCTGTCAGTCCTGCCAATCCTATCATCTGTCAGTCCTGCCAATCCTGTCATCTGTCAGTCCTGCCAATCCTGTCATCTGTCAGTCCTGTCAGTCCTATCAGTCCTGTCAGTCCTGTCAGCCCTGCCAGTCCTGTCAGTCCTGTCAGCCCTGTCAGCCCTGTCAGCCCTGTCAGCCCTGTCAGTCCTGTCAGTCCTGTCAGCCCTGTCAGCCCTGTCAGCCCTGTCAGCCCTGTCAGTCCTGTCAGTCCTGTCAGCCCTGTCAGTCCTGTCAGTCCTGTAAGCCCTGTAAGCCCTGTCAGCCCTGTCAGTCCTGTCAGTCCTGTCATCTGTCAGTCCTGTCAGCCCTGTCAGCCCTGTCAGTCCTGTCAGCCCTGTCAGCCCTGTCAGCCCTGTAAGCCCTGTCAGTCCTGTCAGCCCTGTCAGTCCTGTCAGTCCTGTCATCTGTCAGTCCTGTCAGCCCTGTCAGTCCTGTCAGCCCAGTCAGTCCTGTCAGTCCTGTCAGCCCTGTCAGCCCTGTCAGCCCTGTCAGTCCTGTCAGTCCTGTCAGCCCTGTCAGTCCTGTCAGTCCTGTCAGCCCTGTAAGCCCTGTCAGTCCTGTCAGCCCTGTCAGTCCTGTCAGTCCTGTCATCTGTCAGTCCTGTCAGCCCTGTCAGCCCTGTCAGTCCTGTCAGCCCTGTCAGTCCTGCCAATCCTGTCATCTGTCAGTCCTGTCAGCCCGGTCAGCCCTGTCAGTCCTGCCAATCCTGTCATCTGTCAGTCCTGCCAATCCTGTCATCTGTCAGTCCTGCCAATCCTGTCATCTGTCAGTCCTGTCAGTCCTGTCAGTCCTGTCAGTCCTGTCAGCCCTGCCAGTCCTGTCAGTCCTGTCAGCCCTGTCAGCCCTGTCAGCCCTGTCAGTCCTGTCAGTCCTGTCAGCCCTGTAAGCCCTGTCAGTCCTGTCAGCCCTGTCAGTCCTGTCAGTCCTGTCATCTGTCAGTCCTGTCAGCCCTGCCAGTCCTGTCAGCCCTGTCAGTCCTGTCAGTCCTGTCAGCCCTGTCAGTCCTGTCAGTCCTGTCAGCCCTGTAACCTGTCAGTCCTGTCAGCCCTGTCAGTCCTGTCAGTCCTGTCATCTGTCAGTCCTGTCAGCCCTGTCAGCCCTGTCAGTCCTGTCAGCCCTGTCAGTCCTGCCAATCCTGTCATCTGTCAGTCCTGTCAGCCCGGTCAGCCCTGTCAGTCCTGCCAATCCTGTCATCTGTCAGTCCTGCCAATCCTGTCATCTGTCAGTCCTGCCAATCCTGTCATCTGTCAGTCCTGTCAGTCCTGTCAGTCCTGTCAGTCCTGTCAGCCCTGCCAGTCCTGTCAGTCCTGTCAGCCCTGTCAGCCCTGTCAGCCCTGTCAGTCCTGTCAGTCCTGTCAGCCCTGTAAGCCCTGTCAGTCCTGTCAGCCCTGTCAGCCCTGTCAGTCCTGTCAGTCCTGTCAGTCCTGTCATCTGTCAGTCCTGTCAGCCCTGTCAGCCCTGTCAGTCCTGTCAGCCCCGTCAGCCCTGTCAGTCCTGCCAATCCTGTCATTGTCAGTCCTGTCAGTCCTGATAGTCATGTCAGCCCTGTCAATCCTGTCATCTGTCAGTCCTGTCAGTCCTGTCAGTCCTGTCAGCCCTGTCAGCCCGGTCAGTCCTGTCAGTCCTGTCAGCCCTGTCAGTCCTATCAGTCCTGTCAGCCCTGTCAGTCCTGTCAGTCCTGTCAGCCCTGTCAGTCCTGTCAGCCCTGTCAGCCCTGTCAGTCCTGTCACCCGTCAGTCCTGTCAGCCCTGTCAGTCCTGTCAGTCCTGTCATCTGTCAGTCCTGTCAGTCCTGTCAGCCCTGTCAGCCCTGTCAGTCCTGCCAATCCTGTCATCTGTCAGTCCTGTCAGTCCTGTCAGTCCTGTCAGACGGGTCAGCCCGGTCAGCCCTGTCAGTCCTGTCAATCCTGTCATCTGTCAGTCCAGTCAGTCCTGTCAGCCCTGTCAGTCCTGTCAGTCCTGTCAGCCCTGTCAGCCCTGTCAGCCCTGTCATCTGTCAGTCCTGTCAGTCCTGTCAGTCCTGTCAGCCCTGTCAGTCCCGCCAATCCTGTCATCTGTCAGTCCTGTCAGTCCTGTCAGTCCTGTCAGACGGGTCAGCCCGGTCAGCCCTGTCAGTCCTGTCAATCCTGTCATCTGTCAGTCCAGTCAGTCCTGTCAGTCCTGTCAGTCCTGTCAGCCCTGTCAGCCCTGTCAGCCCTATCAGCCCTGTCAGCCCTGCCAATCCTGTCATCTGTCAGTCCTGATAGTCATGTCAGCCCTGTCAGTCCTGCCAATCCTGTCATCTGTCAGTCCTGTCAGTCCTGATAGTCATGTCAGCCCTGTCAATCCTGTCATCTGCCAGTCCTGTCAGTCCTGTCAGCCCTGTCAGTTCGCCAGCCGTGTCAGCTCGCCAGCCCTGTCAGCCCTGTCAGTCTTGTCAGCTCGCCAGCCCTGTCAGCCCTGTCAGTCCTGTCAGCCCTGTCAGCCCTGTCAGTCTTGTCAGTCCTGTCAGTCCTGTCAGTCCTGTCAGCCCTGTCAGTCTTGTCAGTCCTGTCAGTCCTGTCAGCCCTGTCAGTCTTGTCAGTCCTGTCAGTCCCGTCAGCCCTGTCAGCCCTGTCAGCCCTGTCAGTCCTGCCAATCCTGTCATCTGTCAGTCCTGTCAGTCCTGATAGTCATGTCAGCCCTGTCAATCCTGTCATCTGCCAGTCCTGTCAGCCCTGTCAGTCCTGTCAGCTCGCCAGCCCTGTCAGCCCTGTCAGTCCTGTCAGTCCTGTCAGCCCTGTCAGTCCTGTCAGCCCTGTCAGCCCTGTCAGTCTTGTCAGTCCTGTCAGTCCTGTCAGTCCTGTCAGTCTTGTCAGTCCTGTCAGTCCTGTCAGCCCTGTCAGTCTTGTCAGTCCTGTCAGTCCCGTCAGCCCTGTCAGCCCTGTCAGTCTTGTCAGCCCTGTCAGTCCTGTCAGCCCTGTCAGTCCTGTCAGCCCTGTCAGTCCTGTCACCCGTCAGTCCTTTCAGCCCTGTCAGTCCTGTCAGTCCTGTCAGTCCTGTCAGCCCTGTCAGTCCTGTCAGTCCTGTCAGTCCTGTCAGCCCTGTCAGTCCTATCAGTCCTGCCAGCCCTGTCAGTCCTGTCAGTCCTGTCAGTCCTGTCAGCCCTGTCAGTCCTGTCAGCCCTGTCAGCCCGGTCAGTCCTGTCAGCCCTGTCAGTCCTGTCAGTCCTGTCAGCCCTGTCAGCCCGGTCAGTCCTATCAGTCCTGCCAGCCCTGTCAGCCCTGTCAGCCCTGTCAGTCCTGTCAGCCCTGTCAGCCCGGTCAGTCCTGTCAGTCCTGTCAGCCCTGTCAGTCCTATCAGTCTTGTCAGTCCTGTCAGTCCTGTCAGCCCTGTCAGTCCTGTCAGCCCTGTCAGCCCTGTCAGTCCTATCAGTCCTGTCAGTCCTGTCAGTCCTATCAGTCCTGTCAGCCCTGTCAGTCCTGTCAGTCCTGTCAGCCCTGTCAGTCCTGTCAGCCCTGTCAGTCCTGTCATCTGTCAGTCTTGTCAGCCCTGTCAGTCCTGTCAGCCCTGTCAGCCCTGTCAGTCCTGTCACCCGTCAGTCCTGTCAGCCCTGTCAGTCCTGTCAGTCCTGTCATCTGTCAGTCTTGTCAGTCCTGTCAGTCTTGTCAGTCCTGTCAGTCTTGTCAGTCCTATCAGTCCTGTCAGTCTTGTCAGTCCTGTCAGTCCTGTCAGTCTTGTCAGCCCTGTCAGTCCTGTCAGCCCTGTCAGTCTTGTCAGTCCTGTCAGTCCTGTCAGCCCTGTCAGCCCGGTCAGCCCTGTCAGTCCTGTCAGTCCTTCACACTGCAGGCTTGAATGCCCGGTTCTGTTTACATCCACTTTTAAACATGAACCATATCTGATTCCTGTGCTTACACTACAGGTCTTTGGTTTGCACTGGGAACAGTCCACTTGTCAAGTCCAGTCCATTTTATTTGTGTAGCCCAATATCACAAATTACACATGTGTCTCAGACGGCTTTACAGCAACACAACATCCTGTCCTTAGACCCTCACATCGAATAAGGAACAACCCCCAAAACCTTTAACAGGGAGAAAAAGAAGGAAGAAAGCCCAGGGAGAGCACCAGAGGAGGATCTCTCTCCCAAGACGCACAACGGGTCATGATGTTGTCGTTACACAACTTACACAATACAACACTGAAAGAGGATAACACAATTCTAAAATATAAGAAGAACATAATGAAGAGGATGCCAAGCAGTGTCCAGACGCCACCGGAACAGCCAGGACCCAAGCCAGGCGACCAGCATCAGCATCTAGAAAGAGAAAATAAGCACGTGCAGAGCTGCAGGAGCGGCGTTGGGTGACAGATGTGGAAGTGCAGCCCTGCATGTGGACGCAGCGTCATTCACACGCCACCACACAAGGAGAGTTGCATTTTGAATGATGAGGGATTCGCCATGACCTGAAAACCCATCTGTGTGCTTACGTAAGACTGAAACTGGCAGCCATCAGGTTCCGATCCAGTTGATGTCTTTGTATGACTTTGGTCAAAACCACATCTGAGAACATCTGACTGCATGTGCTTTTTCCTTGACACACGGTCATAATCTGTACCCAATTTGTTCCACATGTGAGCAAAAACCATGCACCCAAACCCTTGTGAGCACGAGCAGAACCCTAGTCAGGTTTGAACTCGCGACCTTCTTGCTTCCCAGTTCTACCCACTGAGCCACTATGTATTTTAATATAATTTAATATTTAATTAGTGATACAATATTTCTCATGTGATACTATGTATGGGGAATTATAGTATATTACATGTACTATAAATACATTTAATACAAGTGATTATTGACTTGCCCGTGTTATACTTTAGAAAACAGATTGAAAGCCATCAATGTATTTTGCACCTTTGTTTGTCAGCCCACACATACATATATACAAATATACTACATATATACATTTATACATATATAAAAACTTTGTTGAAAGAAACACTCAATGGTAGGGAAAGTGCTCAACAAATAAGAAGCCAAATAATCCAGTCAGACATGTAAATTCTCTATGAGACAGTACAAGCCTGTTTTATGCCATAAGCAGTCATAATATGTATAGTGTGTGTGTGTGTGTGTTTATATATATATATATATATATATATATATATATATATATATATATATAAACACACACACACACACACACACACACACACACACACACACACACACACACATATGTTGTTATTCATCCGTCACAGCGATGAGGACCATCTAGTCATCCTGTGATGGAGACTGATGACTTGCATAATGATTAAAGTGAGGAAGAGTTGCGCATCATCAACCCCACTCTCTCGTCCGAGACCACCTACTACCAGTGGAAAGACTAGCGACTGACAATGGAGACGTATGCAGATTTTTACTCAGGATTTCTTCTCAAAACCTTTCCCGTAGACAAGTATACAGCGCAAGGCAGTGGAGGTTTCAAATCAGAGTTGTCCTTCTCCTAGATGAACTGCCTGACAAGGCTAATGAGCTTCATCTACCCGGGTCTGAAATAAGAGTTGTCCTTCTCCTAAATGAACTGCCTGACAGGCTAATGAGCTGCATCTACCCGGGTCTGAAATCAGAGTTGTCCTTCTCCTAGATGAACTGCCTGACAGGCTAATGAGCTGCATCTACCCGGGTCTGAAATCAGAGTTGTCCTTCTCCTAGATGAACTGCCTGACAAGGCTAATGAGCTTCATCTACCCGGGTCTGAAATCAGAGTTGTCCTTCTCCTAAATGAACTGCCTGACAGGCTAATGGGCTGCATCTACCCGGGTCTGAAATCAGAGTTGTCCTTCTCCTAGATGAACTGCCTGACAGGCTAATGAGCTGCATCTACCCGGGTCTGAAATCAGAGTTGTCCTTCTCCTAGATGAACTGCCTGACAAGGCTAATGAGCTGCATCTACCCGGGTCTGAAATCAGTATTTTCCTTCTCCTAGATGAGCTGCCTGAACAGGCTAATGAGCTGCATCTACCCTGGTTTGAAATCAGAGTTGTCCTTCTCCTAGATGAACTGCCTGACAAGGCTAACGAGCTGGATCTACCCGGGTCTGAAATCAGAGTTGTCCTTCTGCTAAATGAGCTGCCTGACAAGGCTAACGAGCTGCATCTACCCGGGTCTGAAATCAGAGTTGTCCTTCTCCTAGATGAACTGCCCAACAGGCTAACGAGCTGCATCTACCCGGGTCTGACATCAGTGTTGTCCTTCTCCTAGATGAACTGCCCAACAGGCTAATGAGCTTCATCTACCCGGGTCTGAAATCAGTGTTGTCCTTCTCCTAGATGAACTGCCTGACAAGGCTAATGAGCTTCATCTACCCGGGTCTGAAATCAGAGTTGTCCTTCTCCTAAATGAACTGCCTGACAGGCTAATGAGCTGCATCTACCCGGGTCTGAAATCAGAGTTGTCCTTCTCCTAGATGAACTGCCTGACAGGTTAATGAGCTGCATCTACCCGGGTCTGAAATCAGAGTTGTCCTTCTCCTAGATGAACTACCTGACAAGGCTAATGAGCTGCATCTACCCGGGTCTGAAATCAGTATTTTCCTTCTCCTAGATGAGCTGCCTGAACAGGCTAATGAGCTGCATCTACCCGGGTTTGAAATCAGAGTTGTCGTTCTCCTACATGAACTGCCTGACAAGGCTAACGACCTGCATCTACCCGAGTCTGAAATCAGTATTTTCCTTCTCCTAGATGAGCTGCCTGACAAGGCTAACGAGCTGGATCTACCCGGGTCTGAAATCAGAGTTGTCCTTCTCCTAGATGAGCTGCCCAACAAGCTAACGAGCTGCCTCTACCCGGGTCTGAAATCAGAGTTATCCTTCTCCTAGATGAACTGCCTGAACAGGCTAACGAGCTTCATCTACCCGGGTCTGACATCAGTGTTGTCCTTCTCCTAGATGAACTGCCCAACAGGCTAATGAGCTCCATCTACCCCGGTATGAAATCAGAGTTGTCCTTCTCCTAGATGAACTGCCTGACAAGGCTAACGAGCTGCATCTACCCGGGTCTGCAATCGGAGTTGTCCTTCTCCTAGATGAGCTGCCCAACAGGCTAACGAGCTGCATCTACACGGGTCTGAAATTAGAGTTGTCCTTCTTCTAGATGAAAAGCCTGACAAGGCTAACGAGCTGCATCTACCCGGGTCTGAAATCGGAGTTTTCCTTCTCCTAGATGAACTGCCCAACAGGCTAACGAGCTTCATCTACCCGGGTCTGAAATCAGTGTTGTCCTTCTCCTAGATGAACTGCCCAACAGGCTAATGAGCTTCATCTACCCGGGTCTGAAATCAGTGTTATCCTTCTCCTAGATGAACTGCCTGAACAGGCTAACGAGCTGCATCTACCCGGGTATGAAATCAGAGTTGTCCTTCTCCTAGATGAACTGCCTGACAAGGCTAACGAGCTGCATCTACCCGGGTCTGAAATCGGAGTTGTCCTTCTCCTAGATGAACTGCCCAACACGCTAACGAGCTTCATCTACCCGGGTCTGAAATCAGTGTTGTCCTTCTCCTAGATGAACTGCCCAACAGGCTAATGAGCTTCATCTACCCGGGTCTGAAATCAGTGTTGTCCTTCTCCTAGATGAACTGCCCAACAGGCTAACAAGCTTCATCTACCCGGGTCTGAAATCAGTGTTGTCCTTCTCCTAGATAAACTGCCTGACAGGCTAATGAGCTTCATCTACCCGGGTCTGAAATCAGTAAACTGCCTGACAGGCTAATGAGCAACATCTACCCGGGACTGAAATCAGTGTTGTCCTTCTCCTAGATGAACTGCCTGAACAGGCTAACGAGCTGCATCTACCCGGCTCTGAAATCAGAGTTGTCCTTCTCCTAGATGAACTGCCCGAACAGGCTAACGAGCTGCATCTACCCGGGTCTGAAATCAGAGTTGCCCTTCTCCTAGATGAGCTGCCTGACAAGGCTAACGAGTTTCATCTACCCGGGTCTGAAATCAGAGTTGTCCTTCTCCTAGATGAGCTGCCTGAACAGGCTAACGAGCTTCATCTACCCGGGTATGAAATCAGAGCTGTCCTTCGCCTAGATGAACTGCCTGACAAGGCTAACGAGCTGCATCTACCCGGGTCTGAAATCTGAGTTGTCCTTCTCCTAGATGAGCTGCCCAACAGGCTAACGAGCTGCATCTACCCGGGTCTGAAATCAGAGTTGTCCTTCTTCTAGAGGAACTGCCTGACAAGGCTAACGAGCGTCATCTACCCGGGTCTGAAATCGGAGTTGTCCTTCTCCTAGATGAACTGCCCAACAGGCTAACGAGCTTCATCTACCCGGGTCTGAAATCAGTGTTGTCCTTCTCCTAGATGAACTGCCCAACAGGCTAATGAGCTTCATCTACCCGGGTCTGAAATCAGTGTTGTCCTTCTCCTAGATGAACTGCCTGACAGGCTAATGAGCTACATCTACCCGGATCTGAAATCAGTGTTGTCCTTCTCCTAGATGAACTGCCCAACAGGCTAACGAGCTGCATCTACCCGGGTCTGAAATCAGTGTTGTCCTTCTCCTAGATGAACTGCCCAACAGGCTAATGAGCTTCATCTACCCGGGTCTGAAATCAGTGTTGTCCTTCTCCTAGATGAACTGCCCAACAGGCTAACAAGCTTCATCTACCCGGGTCTGAAATCAGTGTTGTCCTTCTCCGTAGATAAACTGCCTGACAGGCTAATGAGCTTCATCTACCCGGGTCTGAAATCAGTAAACTGCCTGACAAGGCTAATGAGCTACATCTACCCGGGTCTGAAATCAGTGTTGTCCTTCTCCTAGATGAACTGCCTGAACAGGCTAACGAGCTGCATCTACCCGGGTCTGAAATCAGAGTTTTCCTTCTCCTAGATGAACTGCCCGAACAGGCTAACGAGCTGCATCTACCCGGGTCTGAAATCAGAGTTGTCCTTCTCCTAGATGAGCTGCCTGACAAGGCTAACGAGTTTCATCTACCCGGGTCTGAAATCAGAGTTGTCCTTCTCCTAGATGAGCTGCCTGACAAGGCTAATGAGCTGCATCTACCCGGGTTTGAAATCAGAGTGGTCCTTCGCCTAGATGAACTGCCTGAACAGGCTAACGAGCTGCATCTACCCGGGTATGAAATCAGAGTTGTCCTTCGCCTAGATGAACTGCCTGACAAGGCTAACGAGCTGCATCTACCCGGGTCTGAAATCTGAGTTGTCCTTCTCCTAGATGAGCTGCCCAACAGGCTAACGAGCTGCATCTACCCGGGTCTGAAATCAGAGTTGTCCTTCTTCTAGATGAACTGCCTGACAAGGCTAACGAGCGTCATCTACCCGGGTCTGAAATCGGACTTGTCCTTCTCCTAGATGAACTGCCCAACAGGCTAACGAGCTTCATCTACCCGGGTCTGAAATCAGAGTTGTATTTCTCCTAGATGAACTGCCCAACAGGCTAATGAGCTTCATCTACCCGGGTCTGAAATCAGTGTTGTCCTTCTCCTAGATGAACTGCCCGACAGGCTAATGAGCTACATCTACCCGGGTCTGAAATCAGTGTTGTCCTTCTCCTAGATGAACTGCCTGAACAGGCTAACGAGCTGCATCTACCCGGGTCTGAAATCAGAGTTGTCCTTCTCCTAGATGAACTGCCCGAACAGGCTAACGAGCTGCATCTACCCGGGTCTGAAATCAGAGTTGTCCTTCTCCTAGATGAGCTGCCTGACAAGGCTAACGAGCTTCATCTACCCGGGTGTGAAATCAGAGTTGTCCTTCTCCTAGATGAGCTGCCTGACAGGCTAAAGAGCTTCATCTAGCCGGGTCTGAAATCAGAGTTGTCCTTCTCCTAGATGAGCTGCCTGACAGGCTAATGAGCTTCATCTAACCGGGTCTGAAATCAGAGTTGTCCTTCTCCTAGATGAGCTGCCGGAGAAGGCTAACGAGCTTCATCCACCCGGGTCTGAAATTAGAGTTGTCCTTCTCCTAGATGAGCTGCCTGACAGGCTAATGAGCTGCATCTACCCGGGTTTGAAATCAGTGTTGTCCTTCTCCTAGATCAGCGTTTCTCAAAACTCTCCTGGAGGACCACTTGTCCTGCATGTTTTAGACCTCTCCCTGCTCCAACGCAGCTGATTCAAATGATCAACTCGTTATGAGCTCCCGAAGCTGCCTAATAACAAAACTGATCATTTAAATCAGCTGTGTTTGGAGCAGGGAGAGATCTAAAACATGCAGGACAAGTGGTCCTTCAGGAGAGTTTTGAGAAACGCTGTCCTAGATGAACTGCCAACCAAAGCTAACGAGTCCAATCGACCCACCCGTTTATACTGCCGGGAACCCGTCGCCCTCGCAGCAGGCTTTGTAAACTTCCACAAGGGGACAGTACACTTTGTCCTTCTCAAGTTGAAGTCTTTCTGCAGCTTTCTGTTAAGCATACTGGCTTGCTCTGTTGTGTGCCTCATTTAAGAGCTCCTGATGGACCACTAGCCAGTCATGTTTCCTATCCAGTAATTGTTTTTGACCGAGGAAAGCATCTACAGGCAGGTGTGGGTGCACCCCAAACATGAGGTAGTACAGTGAGTGACCTGTCATGGCTTGCGGAGTTACACTGTATGCATAGACCAGCTCTGGCAAAAACTCAGGCCAGCGGCGTTTCTTTTCCGGCAGTAGTGTGCGTAAGAGGTCATCTAGTGTCCTGTTGAAATGCTCACATTGTGCATTACCCTGGGGGTGATGTGATGTGGTTTGGTGCATGTTTTCCTAACTCCATATAACTTGCACATTTCCTCAATGACCCCACTCTCAAAGTTTCTGCCCTGGTCTGAATGTAACCTTTCTGACACACCATACTTCATAAACCACTCCCAGAGGATGCCCTTAGCAGTTGTATCAGCTTTCTGGTCACGTGTTGGGAATGCCTGTGTGAACTTGGTGAAGACATCTGTAAATACCAACACATTCTCTCGGCCATCCGAAGCAGGCTCCAACACACTAAAGTCTACTGCAACAACTTCAAGAGGCTATGTAGCTAGAAAGGGTTTCATAGGGGCACATATCTTGGACTGCAGTAGTACACATCTCTGATAGTGTTTAACCCACAGCTCCACATTCTCATGAATCCCCACCCAGAAACACCTCTGTCTCAATAGATGCTCTGTGCGTTCTATTCCCTGTTCCCCCATGTTATCATGCACACTCTCAAGTACAGCCTCTATTACGCATGTTGGCAAAATAAGCTCCTGGCAGTCACCCATGTGTTCATCATCAATGACATGACATAGCAATTCATCAATGTCGCTAACTCTGGGCCACTCTCTGAGTAGGGAGATAACGGGTTTGACCAAACGTTTCCTCTGCTGATAGGTGGGCTTTTTCTTCTGATCCCAAAAGTGTCGGAATGACTTCAGTGTGGGGTCAGTGTTCTGGAACTGTCACAGCTCATCCTTAGAGTAACCTGGCAGAGTTGATGTATTACCCTAGGCATCAGTAACCTCAGTATCCTGCTCAACTGCTGTGAAATGAGTCTGCCTAACCTGACAACACTTGACACCTGCACTGACTAAGTCTGGCTCTAAAGCTGTTCCTTTCTTGACCACATTGCACATAGATTTACACCAGTCAAACTCCTCATCTCCATTTGGCTGGGGCTCCCCTGCTAACGGCTGCCTAGAGTGTGTCTGCTGCAGTGTTACATCGAGCAGGACAGTACTGGACTTTCAAATCAAATGGAGCTAACTGGGCTACCTAGTGTTGTTCAATAGCTCCTAGTTTCACTGGGTTCAGGTAACACAGAGGGTTATTATCTGTTACTACAGTGAACTTGGACCCCAACAGATACCCTCTAAATTTCTCCGACACGGCCCACTTGAGTGCAAGAAGCTCTAGTTTCATGCTGCTGTAGTTTCGGTCATTTTTCTCTGTACTTGTCAACCTCCTACTGGCATATGCTATCACGTCTTTTTTTTCCCTCCCTGCAACTGATAGAGGATTGCACCTGGCCCTAAACTGCTGGCGTCTGTCTCTAAAATAAGTGGGAGGGAGAAATCAGTATAACCAAATAGAAGAGCACTGGTAAGTCTCTCTTTCAGTTGTTGAAAGGACTCTTGACATACTTGTGTCTATAGACTGTTCAACAGGTTTTTGGACCTAGCAGGGTTGTTTTCTTTGGTGCACACATTGATGACATCATGCAAGGGACCTGTCAGCTGGGAAAATCCCTGCAGAAACCTCCTGGAAAAGCTGCAAAACTCTAAGAATTACCTCAACTGTGGAGGGAACTGGCCACTGTTTCGCTGCAGCTACCTTGTCCGGATCTGTGCCTATGCCCTCAGCTGATATCTGGTGACCAAGGAAGTGCACGCTGGACTGGAGGAAATGGCATTTTTCTACTTTGACCTTTAACCCCGTCTCCCTGAGTCTCTGTAACACAGTCTGAAGCCGCATCAGGTGGTCCTCCAAAGTCGGCGAGTAGACTAAAATGTCATCTAAGTACACAAGCATGATCTGGAACACTGTCACTCATGGTTGCCGGCATGAGTCTTTCGAAAGTCGCTGGCCCATTGCAAACACCGATAGGCAGTCTAGTGTACTTCTAGTGTACTAAAACAACCCAAAGGAGGTCGTGAAGGCTGTCTTCTGTCTGTTTCTCATGTACTGCCACCTGGTGGTAGCCATTGTTTTCAGTGACGTGACTGACGCGGAGCCCTGCCGGGTAAAACAAAGTTCCAGCATGGTGACCAACAGTGGAAACTCCGTAGAGTTGCAGCATAGACCTTCAATTTTCCAGCTGTTCCAAGCAACGGCTATTTGGATCACCTTACGAAAGAAGAAAAGCAAAGACAAACTACACGTTTTGGGCACTTGCGATCCATATGCAGCACCCGCCGCAGTATTTCGATCTCTAAACACAGCCAAGTTCCTGCCGGAGCTCCAATTTGGCAATGTTTACATATATCTTGTGGAGAATCCCTCTCCTTACACACCGGCGGAAGCTCTTCTGGTAGGTGTTTTTTCTCTGTGTCCTGCTCTGTATCTTTCCCTTCTGCATCTGAAACTAGCTCTTGGTCCTCTGCCTGTTCTGTGACCGGAGCCTTGACTACCAAAAACCCATACTCAGATACAGTTAACCCCACAGCTTGCACAATGAGTTAGCTGCAGTTAGCTTAAGCTGTCTGGCTGTAGGGGTTACGTCTTCATTCTCGCCTAGTAAGTGCTGCCGGGAAAAGGCCTCAGAGGTGGCGCTAACCTGGCTCCCAGTATCTAACAGGGTTTTGGCCGTAACTCCGCCCACCTCAACTTCAACTTCCGGACACGTACCTACTGCTCATTCAACAAATCGGGCCAGTTAGTCAGTTATACTGGTCAGTCAGTCAGTAATAGTGGTCAGAAGTGTGACAGCAGCACAAGTCTCCTCTGTTTACAGCTTTACCCAATCACATCCTTCCTCTGCTCTTTGGGGCCTCCTGGATATGTACTCTATATATATACTCCTGTATATGTACTCTATATATATATATATATTCTCCTGTATATGTACTCTATATATTCACCTGTATATGTACTCTATATATACTCCTGTATATGTACTCTATATATATTCTCCTGTATATGTACTCTATATATATTCTCCTGTATATGTACTCTATATATATTCTCCTGTATATGTACTCTATATATACTCCTGTATATGTACTCTATATATATTCTCCTGTATATGTACTCTATATATACTCCTGTATATGTACTGTATGTGTGTGTGGGTGGGTGTGTGTGTGTGTGTGTATATAGTGTTTTTTTTCCGAAACCGTCAATGATGGTGTTGTGAGTGCTCGACTAATGAGGAGTGGAATCTCAACACGGATACAAGAAAAACGATGTTAGTGAATAAAACATTAGCAGCTGGTGAGTGGCCAGACGCACGAAACAGGCCTGTACTGCAATGTATTAAAATCGTTTTTCTTGTATCTGTGTTGAGATATATATATATATATATATATATATATATATATATATATACACTACCGTTCAAAAGTTTGGGATCACCCAAACAATTTCGTGTTTTCCATGAAAAGTCACACTTATTCACCACCATATGTTGTGAAATGAATAGAAAATAGAGTCAAGACATTGACAAGGTTAGAAATAATGATTTGTATTTGAAATAAGATTTTTTTTACATCAAACTTTGCTTTCGTCAAAGAATCCTCCATTTGCAGCAATTACAGCATTGCAGACCTTTGGCATTCTAGCTGTTAATTTGTTGAGGTAATCTGGAGAAATTGCACCCCACGCTTCCAGAAGCAGCTCCCACAAGTTGGATTGGTTGGATGGGCACTTCTTTGAGCAGATTGAGTTTCTGGAGCATCACATTTGTGGGGTCAATTAAACGCTCAAAATGGCCAGAAAAAGAGAACTTTCATCTGAAACTCGACAGTCTATTCTTGTTCTTAGAAATGAAGGCTATTCCATGCGAGAAATTGCTAAGAAATTGAAGATTTCCTACACCGGTGTGTACTACTCCCTTCAGAGGACAGCACAAACAGGCTCTAACAGGTACTATTTAATGAAGATGCCAGTTGGGGACCTGTGAGGCGTCTGTTTCTCAAACTAGAGACTCTAATGTACTTATCTTCTTGCTCAGTTGTGCAACGCGGCCTCCCACTTCTTTTTCTACTCTGGTTAGAGCCTGTTTGTGCTGTCCTCTGAAGGGAGTAGTACACACCGGTGTAGGAAATCTTCAATTTCTTAGCAATTTCTCGCATGGAATAGCCTTCATTTCTAAGAACAAGAATAGACTGTCGAGTTTCAGATGAAAGTTCTCTTTTTCTGGCCATTTTGAGCGTTTAATTGACCCCACAAATGTGATGCTCCAGAAACTCAATCTGCTCAAAGAAGTGCCCATCCAACCAATCCAACTTGTGGAAGCTGCTTCTGGAAGCGTGGGGTGCAATTTCTCCAGATTACCTCAACAAATTAACAGCTAGAATGCCAAAGGTCTGCAATGCTGTAATTGCTGCAAATGGAGGATTCTTTGACGAAAGCAAAGTTTGATGTAAAAAAAATCTTATTTCAAATACAAATCATTATTTCTAACCTTGTCAATGTCTTGACTCTATTTTCTATTCATTTCACAACATATGGTGGTGAATAAGTGTGACTTTTCATGGAAAACACAAAATTGTTTGGGTGATCCCAAACTTTTGAACGGTAGTGTATATATATATATATATATGTGTGTGTGTGTGTGTGTGTGTGTGTGTGTGTGTGTGTGTGTGTGTGTGTGTGTGTGTGTGTGTGTGTGTGTATATACACTACCGTTCAAAAGTTTGGGATCACCCAAACAATTTTGTGTTTTCCATGAAAAGTCACACTTATTCACCACCATATGTTGTGAAATGAATAGAAAATAGAGTCAAGACATTGACAAGGTTAGAAATAATGATTTGTATTTGAAATAAGATTTTTTTTACATCAAACTTTGCTTTCGTCAAAGAATCCTCCATTTGCAGCAATTACAGCATTGCAGACCTTTGGCATTCTAGCTGTTAATTTGTTGAGGTAATCTGGAGAAATTGCACCCCACGCTTCCAGAAGCAGCTCCCACAAGTTGGATTGGTTGGATGGGCACTTCTTTGAGCAGATTGAGTTTCTGGAGCATCACATTTGTGGGGTCAATTAAACGCTCAAAATGGCCAGAAAAAGAGAACTTTCATCTGAAACTCGACAGTCTATTCTTGTTCTTAGAAATGAAGGCTATTCCATGCGAGAAATTGCTAAGAAATTGAAGATTTCCTACACTGGTGTGTACTACTCCCTTCAGAGGACAGCACAAACAGGCTCTAACCAGAGTAGAAAAAGAAGTGGGAGGCCGCGTTGCACAACTGAGCAAGAAGATAAGTACATTAGAGTCTCTAGTTTGAGAAACAGACGCCTCACAGGTCCCCAACTGGCATCTTCATTAAATAGTACCTGTTAGAGCCTGTTTGTGCTGTCCTCTGAAGGGAGTAGTACACACCGGTGTAGGAAATCTTCAATTTCTTAGCAATTTCTCGCATGGAATAGCCTTCATTTCTAAGAACAAGAATAGACTGTCGAGTTTCAGATGAAAGTTCTCTTTTTCTGGCCATTTTGAGCGTTTAATTGACCCCACAAATGTGATGCCCCAGAAACTCAATCTGCTCAAAGAAGTGCCCATCCAACCAATCCAACTTGTGGGAGCTGCTTCTGGAAGCGTGGGGTGCAATTTCTCCAGATTACCTCAACAAATTAACAGCTAGAATGCCAAAGGTCTGCAATGCTGTAATTGCTGCAAATGGAGGATTCTTTGACGAAAGCAAAGTTTGATGTAAAAAAAATCTTATTTCAAATACAAATCATTATTTCTAACCTTGTCAATGTCTTGACTCTATTTTCTATTCATTTCACAGCATATGGTGGTGAATAAGTGTGACTTTTCATGGAAAACACGAAATTGTTTGGGTGATCCCAAACTTTTGAACGGTAGTGTATATATACGTATGTGTGTGTGTGTGTGTGTGTGTGTGTGTGTGTACTGTATATGTACTGTTTATGTACTGTTTATGTACTGTATATATACTATATAGTACGTAATAGTTGAGTGTGGTGCTGGTTGGGCATGTGGAGTTAGCAGCTCTGTGTGTTTGCAGGTACGGGCTGTATATGTACTCCTGTATATGTACTCCTGTATATGTACTCCTGTATATGTACTGTATATCTACTACTACTACCTTCGGCTGCTCCCATTAGGGGGCGCCACAGCAGATCATCTGTTTCCATCTCTTCCTGTCCTCTGCATCTTCCTCTGTCACACCAGCCACCTGCGTGTCCTCCCTCACCACATCCATAAACCTCCTCTTTGACCTTCCTCTTCTCCTCTTCCCTGGCAGCTCAGTATTCAGCATCCTTCTCCCAGTATACCCAGCATCTCTCCTCCACACATGTCCACACCATCTCAATCTTGTCTCTCTTGCTTTGTCTCCAAACCGTCCAACCTGAGCTGTCCCTCTAATATGCTCCTTCCTAATCCTGACCTTCTTCATCACTCCCAATGAAAATCTTATCATCTTCATCTCTGCCACCTCCTGCTCCTCCTCCTGTCTTTTCATCAGGGCCACTGTCTCCAAACCATACAGCATAGCTGGTCACACCACCATCTTGTAAACCTTCCCTTTAACTCTTGCTGGTACCCTTCTGTCACACATCACTCCTGACACTCTTCTCCACCCACTCCACCCTGCCTGCACTCTCTTCTCCACCTCTCTCCTGCACTCCCCGTTACTTTGGACAGTTGACCCAAGTATTTAAACTCATACACCTTCATCACCTCCACTCCTTGGATCCTCACCATTCCACTGTCCTCCCTCTCATTCACGCATATGTATTCCGTCTTGCTCCTACGGACTTTCATTCCTCTTCTCTCCAGTGCATACCTCCACCTCTCCAGGCTCTCCTCCACCTGCACCCTACTCTCACTACAGATCACAATGTCATCTGCAAACATCATAGTCCATGGAGACTCCTGCCTGATCTCGTCCGTCAACCTGTCCATCACCATTGCAAACAAGAAAGGGCTCAGAGCCGATCCTTGATGTAATCCCACCTCCACCTTGAACCCATCTGTCATTCCAACCACACACCTCACCACCGTCACACCTCCCTCATACATATCCTGTACCACTCCTACATACTTCTCTGTAACTCCCGACTTCCTCATACAATACCACACCTCCTCTCTCGGCACCCTGTCGTATGCTTTCTCTAAATCCACAAAGACACAATGCACCTCCTTCTGGCCTCCTCTATACTTCTCCATCAACATTCTCAAAGCAAACATCACATCTGTGGTGCTCTTTCATGGCATGAACCCATACTGCTGCTGCTGATCATCACCTCTCCTCTTAACCTAGCTTCTATTACTCTTTCCCATATCTTCATGCTGTGGCTGATCAACTTTATACCTCTGTAGTTGTTACAGTTCTGCACATCACCCTTGTTCTGGAAAATCGGTACCAGTCTGCCTTTCCACTCTTCATCCTCTTCATAGCTGCCCTCTCTTCCTCCTCGCTAATCCACTGCACTTCCTGATCCACTATCCCCACATCATCCAACCTTCTCTGTCTCTCATTGTCTTCATTCATCAGCCCCTCAAAGTATTCCTTCCACCTTCTCAGCACACTCTCCTCACTTGTCAGCACATGTACTGTATATGTACTCATGTATATGTGGTATAGTATGTGTCCTGCATATGTACTGTGTATGTACTCCTGTGTGTTTGCAGGTACGGGCTGCAGTCCAGACCTTCTCTTCTTCCTGTGTGCCATGTACGCTCCCATCTGCACCATCGACTTCCAGCATGAGCCCATCAAGCCGTGCAAGGCGGTGTGTGAGCGTGCTAAATGTGGCTGTGAGCCCGTCATGAAACGCTACAACCACACGTGGCCAGAGAGCCTGGCCTGCTCTGAGCTGCCCCTCTACGACCGCGGAGTCTGCATCTCCCCCGAGGCTATCGTCAAGGCAGATGGGCCAGGTAACCCCACCGTTATGCTGATGATCCTCTTTACTCTTCTTGTTGAAATGATGTATACCGACAACAGATAGCTTGGTTATTCTTACGTGGCGAGACGAACTGGACTTGGTCCCCGGGTGCCGCACGGCGGCTGCCCACTGCTCCTAGCCACACAGCTAGCATGGCTGAAATGCGGAGAAGACTTCCCCCACGGGGTCAACAGAGTTTCTCAAATTCAAAAAATCCAAATAAGAAAATGTATGTGACGTATTAGTGTCTGGAAGCTTGTTCTGAGCTTACGGAAGGAGACGATGAAGATGATGGTGTACAGATAATGACTGGTGTCCTCATATTAGCAACAGACCCCCTCTCCACAGCTGGGCTAATTAGGCCTAATGGACTCCAGAAAGATTCTTCCGGTGATAAGAAAATAACAAATAACATATCCAAGGGTAGGGCTGAGCAATATTAATAAAGTCCCATATCACAAAGTGGACTGACGACCTCTTCACTGATGATGTGACGTGGTTCTGTGGATGGCTGTTGGTACTTTCATAGGATAGTTACACCTCAGAACTTGATGATTAGTACCGTGGATACGGAGACCAAGCAGGTAGAGACGTTCACTGTCCATCTCACTAAAAGAGTGGAGTAAGTTCAGAGAGCTGGCCCACTGTGCTGTACTGCAGCCGACGACACATCCGCTCTATCACCATGTTCCCAGAGCCACAACCCCACAACACATGTGATCTCACGTCAACATCTCCACATGACGTCCAGTTGATGACCAAGTCTCCAGCATGGCCTCCTCAGCCCAGGATGGACACCACGCTTGTTACTTTGTCCTGTGTGTTCTCTGATATGTTGTCTGTCTCTCTATTTGTCTAACAGACTGACAGGTTGGTGGATCCCTTCTCACCAGTGTCTCTCTTTATGTCTCTAGACCAGTTCTACCAGGACCCGTCCAGATGTAATCCAGGTGAGACTCTCAGTGAACTTCAGTATGTTAACAGGTTGGTGAACGGGTGAGTCCAGAAGGTTCTATAGTCCCACACTAGTTAATGGTGAAACTGTTTTGATCAGATGAGATCAGCTGAGAAGAAACTGTAAAGGTCTCATACATGAGATGGAGTCAGAGTAGCATCACGTAGACCAGCAGAGTCCACTAGAAAGTTACCAAGTTAAACTACCACTGTACAGTCACTGGGCGGCACGGTGGCACAGTGGTTAGCGCGGTCGCCTCACAGCAAGAAGGTCGTGGGTTCGAGCCCCGGGCCAGTCCAACCTTGGGGGTGGTCCCGGGTCGTCCTCTGTGTGGAGTCTGCATGTTCTCCCCGTGTCTGCATGAGTTTCCTCCGGGGGCTCCGGTTTCCTCCCACAGTCCAAAGACATGTAGGACAGGTGGATCAGCTGTACTACATTGTCCCTAGGTGTGTGTGTGTGTGTGTGTGTGGGCCTTGTGATGGTCTGGCAGCCTGTCCCCGCCTGCTGCCCAATGACTGCTGGGATAGGCTCCAGCATCCCCGCGACCCTGAGCAGGATGAGGGGTTTGGGTGATGGATGGACGGATGGATGGATGGATGGATGGATGGATGGATGGATGGATGGATGGATGGATGGATGGATGGACAGTCACTACTACACCCCTAGACATGGACACACACACACACACACACACACGTTGACAGACAGAAGTACAGACGGACAGAGAGCCTGCTGACTGGCTGACCTGTGTCCCTGCTCCAGTGTGAGCGGGTAGTCCTGCACAGCAGCTGTGTACACGTGACTGGAGGTAGTCCTGAACACCGGGCCGACAGGAATGGACGCTCTGATGCAGAGTACACAGTTCATGGGTTCGCACCGTGACACATAGACAAAATACACATTTCACGGGTTCCCACCGCGAGACACGGACAGGGGATGTGGGCAGATATGAACAGTAAATATGGACACACAACCCTGCATTGCAGCAGCTTGCGATATGAGAAGTATGCTTGCAGAGGGTTTCCAGATAAGCAGGGTGAATGGGAAGGGCGGGCGGAGCAGCCAGGCGGCCAGTAGGCCGCACTGTGACAGTCTTATCACCCAGGAAGTGGTCACAGTACGACCAGGAATGTGGGAAGTTATACGTATGTACCTACAAACGCATGGCATGTGAGCCGTCACACCTCTGACAGGTGGTGCAACAGGGCCACACAGTCTGGTGTCTGGTTCTGTTAATGGAGGAGAAGGTAGAACAGAACCATCTACCGACCTTTACAGCACGCACATACTACGCCCCGAACCATTCACAAGTGTGTGTGTGTGTGTGTGTGTGTGTGTGTGTGTGTGTGTGTGTGTATATATATATATATATATATATATATATATATATATATATATGATCGCCAGTGAGTCAAGTGAATTCTTTATGAGCTCTTACTTGACTCACTGGATTATTTTGCTCCTTATTTGTTGAGCACTTTCCCTCCTGTTGAGTGTTTCTTTTAACAAAGTTTTATATAATAACCAGTTGAATGGCACGCTGAACAGTGAAACTGTACAGAATCAGTGGAACAGTTCAGAAGCTGCTGATCTGCAGATGGTCCAAAAAGGAATTCACAGCTAAAATTCTTCTCCAGAATCCAGTCCAGATTTTCCCATGGACTCAAACAACTTCCACTGCAAAGGATCAAATGGAGGTAATCAATCAACCAGTCAATCAATCAATCAATCAATCAATGAAATATACAATAAATCAGTGTATCTGTGTATCATTCTCCGTCTTTCCGTGTGTGTGTGTGTGTGTGTGTGTGTGCGTGTACGTGTGCATGCATATAGACAGGTGCACATGTAAAACAATCAGATTGGGACCGAAGATATATCGGAAGAATAACTATAACTATGGTGAGTGTGTTTCTATGATCATTTCTCCCATTCACTAATTTGCAGTAAAGACAAAGGTGATAGAGTGTTAGTTACATGGTGAGTAATACAAACGTTACATTATCAGTGATACAGTGTTGGTTACATGATGAGTAATAGTTACATCATTAGTGATACAGTGTTAGTTACATGATGAGTGGTAGTTACATTATCAGTGATACGGTGTTAGTTACATGATGAGTAATAGTTGCATCATTAGTGATACAGTGATAGTTACATGGTGAGTAATACAAACGTTACATTATCAGTGATACAGTGTTAGTTACATGATGAGTAATAGTTACATCATTAGTGATACAGTGTTAGTTACATGATGAGTAATAGTTACATCATTAGTGATACAGTGTTAGTTACATGATGAGTAATAGTTACATCATTAGTGATACAGTGTTAGTTACATGATGAGCAATAGTTACATCATTAGTGATACAGTGTTAGTTACATGATGAGTAATAGTTACATTATCAGTGATACAGTGTTAGTTATATGATGACTAATAGTTACATTATCAGTGATACGGTGTTAGTTACATGATGAGTAATAGTTGCATTATGAGTGATACAGTCTTACTTATATGATGAGTAATAATTGCACTATGAGTGGTACAGTGTTAGTTATATGATGAGCAATATTTGATTTATGAGTGATAAAGTGTTATATGATGAGTAATATTTACATTATGAGTGATACAGTGTTAGTTACATGATGAGTGATAGTTACATGATGAGGGATACAGTGTTAGTTATATGATGAGTGATAGTGAAATGATTATTGGTAGTTATATGATGAGTGATAGTTATATGATGAGTGGTAGTTACATGATGAGTGGTAGTTACATGATGAGTGGTAGTTCTATGATGAGTGGTAGTTACATGATGAGTGGTAGTTCTATGATGAGTGGTAGTTACATGATGAGTGGTAGTTACATGATGAGTGGTAGTTCTATGATGAGTGGTAGTTACATGATGAGTGGTAGTTCTATGATGAGTGGTAGTTACATGATGAGTGGTAGTTACATGATGAGTGATAGTTACATGATGAGTGGTAGTTACATGATGAGTGGTAGTTATATGATGAGTGGTAGTTATATGATGAGTGGTAGTTACATGATGAATGGTAGTTATATGATGAGTGGTAGTTATATGATGAGTGGTAGTTATATGATGAGTGGTAGTTCTATGATGAGTGGTATTTATATGATGAGTGATAGTTACATGATGAGTGATAGTTACATGATGAGTGGTAGTTATATGATGAGTGGTAGTTATATGATGAGTGGTAGTTACATGATGAATGGTAGTTATATGATGAGTGGTAGTTATATGATGAGTGGTAGTTCTATGATGAGTGATAGTTATATGATGAATGGTAGTTATATGATGAGTGGTAGTTACATGATGAGTGGTAGTTATATGATGAGTGGTAGTTATATGATGAGTGGTAGTTACATGATGAATGGTAGTTATATGATGAGTGGTAGTTATATGATGAGTGGTAGTTATATGATGAGTGGTAGTTCTATGATGAGTGGTATTTATATGATGAGTGATAGTTACATGATGAGTGGTAGTTCTATGATGAGTGGTAGTTACATGATGAGTGGTATTTATATGATGAGTGATAGTTATATGATGAGTGGTAGTTATATGATGAGTGGTAGTTCTATGATGAGTGGTATTTATATGATGAGTGGTAGTTACATGATGAGTGGTAGTTATATGATGAGTGGTAGTTACATGATGAGTGGTAGTTATATGATGAGTGGTAGTTATATGATGAGTGGTAGTTACATGATGAGTGGTAGCTATATGATGAGTGGTAGTCACATGATGAGTGGTATTTATATGATGAGTGGTATTTATATGATGAGTGGTAGTTATATGATGAGTGGTAGTTACATGATGAGTGGTAGTTACATGATGAGTGGTAGTTCTATGATGAGTGGTAGTTACATGATGAGTGATAGTTATATGATGAGTGGTAGTTATATGATGAGTGGTAGTTACATGATGAGTGGTAGTTATATGATGAGTGATAGTTATATGATGAGTGGTAGTTACATGATGAGTGGTAGTTATATGATGAGTGGTAGTTACATGATGAGTGGTAGTTACATGATGAGTGGTAGTTATATGATGAGTGGTAGTTATATGATGAGTGGTAGTTACATGATGAGTGGTAGTTATATGATGAATGGTAGTTACATGATGAGTGGTAGTTACATGATGAGTGGTATTTATATGATGAGTGATAGTTACATGATGAGTGGTAGTTATATGATGAGTGGTAGTTATATGATGAGTGGTAGTTATATGATGAGTGGTAGTTACATGATGAGTGGTATTTATATGATGAGTGGTATTTATATGATGAGTGGTAGTTACATGATGAGTGGTAGTTATATGATGAGTGGTAGTTATATGATGAATAGTAGTTATATGATGAGTGGTAGTTATATGATGAGTGGTAGTTACATGATGAATGGTAGTTATATGATGAGTGGTAGTTATATGATGAGTGGTAGTTATATGATGAGTGGTAGTTACATGATGAATAGTAGTTATATGATGAGTGGTAGTTATATGATGAGTGGTAGTTACATGATGAATGGTAGTTATATGATGAGTGGTAGTTATATGATGAGTGGTAGTTATATGATGAGTGGTAGTTATTTGATGAGTGGTAGTTACATGATGAGTGGTAGTTATATGATGAGTGGTAGTTACATGATGAGTGGTAGTTCTATGATGAGTGTTGGTTACATGATGAGTGATAGTTATATGAGTGGTAGTTATATGATGAGTGGTAGTTACATGATAAATAGTAGTTATATGATGAGTGGTAGTTATATGATGAGTGGTAGTTACATGATGAATGGTAGTTATATGATGAGTGGTAGTTATATGATGAGTGGTAGTTATATGATGAGTGGTAGTTATTTGATGAGTGGTAGTTACATGATGAGTGGTAGTTATATGATGAGTGGTAGTTATATGATGAGTGGTAGTTACATGATGAATGGTAGTTATATGATGAGTGGTAGTTACATGATGAGTGGTAGTTATATGATGAGTGGTAGTTATATGATGAGTGGTAGTTACATGATGAATGGTAGTTATATGATTAGTGGTAGTTATATGATGAGTGGTAGTTATATGATGAGTGGTAGTTATTCGATGAGTGGTAGTTATATGATGAGTGGTAGTTATATGATGAGTGGTAGTTATTTGATGAGTGGTAGTTACATGTTGAGTGGTAGTTATATGATGAGTGGTAGTTACATGATGAATAGTAGTTATATGATGAGTGGTAGTTATATGATGAGTGGTAGTTACATGATGAGTGGTAGTTATATGATGAGTGGTAGCTATATGATGAGTGGTAGTTACATGATGACTGGTAGTTATATGATGAGTGGTAGTTATATGATGAGTGGTAGTTATATGATGAGTGGTAGTGACATGATGAGGGATACAGTGTTAGTTGTATGATGAGTGATAGTTACATAATGAGTGATACAGTGTAAGTTACATGATGAGTGACAGTTACATGATGAGTGATACAGGGCTAGTTGCATTGAGGAGTGATAGCATAATGAGTGATACAGTGTAAGTTATATGATGAGTGACAGTTACATGATGAGTGATACAGTGTTAGTTACATGATGAGTGATACAGAGTAAGTTACATGATCATTGATAGTTGCATTATGAGTGATACAGAGTTAGTTATGTGATGAGTGATACAGTGTTAGTTACATGATACGTGTTAGTTACATGAGGAGTGATATAGTGATAGTTACATGATGAGTGATACAGTGTTAGTTACATGATGAGTGATAGTTACGTGATGAGGTATACATTGATAGTTACTACATGATGAGTGATACAGTGATAGTTATATGATGAGTGATAGTTGCATGATGGGTGATACAGTGATAGTTACATGATGCATGATAGTTACGTGATGAGTGATACAGTGGTAGTTACTACATGATGAGTGATATAGTGTTAGTTACATGATTAGTGATACAGTGATAGTTACATGATGAGTTATAGGTACATGAAGATTGATAGTGTTAGTTACATGATGAGTGATATGACATTAGTTAGATTATAACGAGGCACAATTTGATCAAACTCGTGAATTCAGTTAGCAGTCCAACTGAATGGTTTATGAGCAGGACTATTTTATCCGGGCAGACTGGATGAATGGTTTATGAGCAGGACTATTTTATCTGGGCAGACTGGATGAATGGTTTAAGAGCAGGACTATTTTATCCGGGCAGACTGGATGAATGGTTTATGAGCAGGACTATTTTATCTGGGCAGACTGGATGAATAGTTTATGAGCAGGACTATTTTATCCGGGCAGACTGGATGAATGGTTTAAGAGCAGGACTATTTTATCCGGGCAGACTGGATGAATGGTTTATGAGCAGGACTATTTTATCCGGGCAGACTGGATGAATGGTTTATGAGCAGCACTATTTTATCTGGGCAGACTGGATGAATGGTTTATGAGCAGGACTATTTTATCTGGGCAGACTGGATGAATGGTTTAAGAGCAGGACTATTTTATCCGGGCAGACTGGATGAATGGTTTATGAGCAGGACTATTTTATCTGGGCAGACTGGATGAATGGTTTAAGAGCAGGACTATTTTATCTGGGCAGACAGGATGAATGGTTTAAGAGCAGGACTATTTTATCTGGGCAGACTGGATGAATAGTTTAAGAGCAGGACCATTTTATCTGGGCAGACTGGATGAATGGTTTAAGAGCAGGACTATTTTATCTGGGCAGACTGGATGAATGGTTTATGAGCAGGACTATTTTATCTGGGCAGACAGGATGAATGGTTTAAGAGCAGGACTATTTTATCTGGGCAGACAGGATGAATGGTTTATGAGCAGGACTATTTTATCTGGGCATACTGGATGAATGGTTTATGAGCAGGACTATTTTATCTGGGCAGACAGGATGAATGGTTTATGAGCAGGACTATTTTATCTGGGCAGACTGGATGAATGGTTTATGAGCAGGACTATTTTATCTGGGCAGACTGGATGAATAGTTTATGAGCAGGACTATTTTATTTGGGCAGACTGGATGAATGGTTTATGAGCAGGACTATTTTATCCGGGCAGACTGGATGAATGGTTTATGAGCAGGACTATTTTATCCGGGCAGACTGGATGAATGGTTTATGAGCAGGACTATTTTATCTGGGCAGACTGGATGAATAGTTTATGAGCAGGACTATTTTATCTGGGCAGACTGGATGAATGGTTTAAGAGCGGGACTATTTTATCTGGGCAGACTGGATGAATGGTTTAAGAGCGGGACTATTTTATCTGGGCAGACTGGATGAATGGTTTAAGAGCAGGACTATTTTATCTGGGCAGACTGGATGAATAGTTTATGAGCAGGACTATTTTATCTGGGCAGACTGGATGAATGGTTTATGAGCAGGACTATTTTATCTGGGCAGACTGGATGAATGGTTTATGAGCAGGACTATTTTATCCGGGCAGACTGGATGAATGGTTTATGAGCAGGACTATTTTATCCGGGCAGACTGGATGAATGGTTTAAGAGCGGGACTATTTTATCTGGGCAGACTGGAAGACAAAATGGGACACTTGTCTCCATGACTCTGAAGAGATCTGGGAAACATGGAGTTTAACACTACATTTACATGCTAATGTAATCTAATGTAATCTTCTGATCCAATTTCTTTCACACTTCTGACAGTCTGAATTTAAATGCTCTGACTTGTTACAAGCTGGTTCAGGTTTGTAACAAATGAAGGGGAAAACACTCACAGTGGGGGAAAAAAGTTTATTGTATTTACATAAAAAAGATGTACATCAGTTGCACATACTAAAGTTATGTTTTCTAAAAATAATTGATTTATTTTTACTTATGAATCATGTCATATATACGAAATGTATTTTGATAAATTGTACAACCCCACCTCTCCCCTTTTTTCAGTGCAGAGTTTTGTCCAAAAAGCTTTAAATATACCAGCCAAACTGAAATCATAAAATCATAAACATGTAGAAGACTGAGACCTCAGCAGAGTACTGCCACGTGTGTGAATAATGTGCTATGGAAGTCTTGTTAGTAGTGCAAACACAACATTTTACCACAAGAAAAAGCAGGTCAAAAACGCAGGTCTTATTGAGAAAAGCTGTCATCAGGTCCCAGGATGAGACAAGAACAGCCACAGTTACAAGTACAGCCAGTTAGCTCACCCTGAGGAGCCACCCAGTATGTCTCCTCATCACCTGTAAAAACAAACAAACAAACAAACAAACAAGCAAGCAAGCCAGCCCGACAGAGGAGAGGCCTGTCAGACTGTGAACAGCATAGAAACACAGGGTATCTGACTTCCTGAGGTCAGATACAGACCTCCTACATAGTGTGTGGAATGAAGTACTGATCAGTGACTTCCCACCTGAATTTCAAAGCTCTGGGTAGTGTTTTGCCTCTGAAATGAGCTGTCAGCATCATAGTGCTGGATGTGGTTGGTGAGAAGAAGTCCCCTTTCAGGAAAAGTGATGAGGAAACGTCAAGACGTAGCACAGTATGTCGTCCATCCTAGCTGTAGACCAGTTGTCAAACGAATTAGGGCTAATTGACCTCCAGAGATTATTGCATCCAAATTACAAGGACTACACGTTCTTCTCTTACCTTCACCAGACCTACTCAAGAATCGATTATTTTCTCCCCTCCAGGGTTTTAGTAAGTCAAATAATGAGTGCCACAACTGACAATATAGTTCGATCTGACCATGCAACTGTGAATATAGTCCTTGTCTTATCAGGGAAAATAAGAAAAACATTACAACGGCGCTTTAACAACTTAATGCTGAATAAGGAAGAATCATGCGCATCCATTAAGTCAGCAGTCCCAAGAATTTTGGGCTCGCAACGAGGGCTCAATTGACGAAAATGGCATAATATGGCATGCTTTCAAAGCTTATCCGAGAAGATGCCTCATCCAGCATAGCTCTCGTCAAAAAAATTTAAAAAAAAGAAGGATACTGAGAGAATGTTAAAATTAGATCCAGATTTTAATAAGCTAGAAAAACACTTTAAAGAGAACAAAAATACAATCAATTAGAATAAATTGAATAAACTTAACTGTGAGCTCAAAAATACATTACAGAAGAAAACTGAATTTGCACCTGTGTGCGCAAAGCAAACATACTGCGAACAAGGTGAAAGGGCTGGGAAGATGTTGGCCCACACAGCCACCACAGACGTAGAACCTGATTCCTTCAATGTTTGATAAGGACAATAACATTATCATGGACACGGAAGCAATAACTAACACATTCAACTGTTTCCTATCAAGCGCTGTCCATGTCACAAGGAGTAGTAGAGGAGGCCAAGCGGCAAGTTTCTTTTTCCATTGGTTGGATTCCCGATATTAACAGAAGCCCAAACGGGGTTAATAGAAGGGAATATTCCTCTGGAAGAAGTGAGACAAGCCATTAGCAGTCTTCAAATAGGGAAGGCCCTGGGGAACGAAGGGTGTATGACCAACTTTTCTAAGAGATTCCGGGAAGATCTTGCTCTGAGACTGCTCGTCAGGATGCCTTTCATAGAGGAAGCCTTCCTGAAAGCACGCGGGGGTGTGATGTTCGGTATTAGGGGAATACGCCTTTAAGGACACAGGGAGTTATGGGACAGTAAACAGAGCAGCCACGGGAGCGGGAAGGTGGACGGGGGTCAGTCGGATGACGTGCACGTTGTGCGTGGAGCGGAACAGACATGGCGAAGGTCCACGGCTAACTCAGAAACGCTGGTATCATCTGTGAGAGTGAACAGCAGGCCATCACACTGGCGACGAGGACTTTGTGGATTGACGGAACCTGCACTGCGGAATTGAATTATGAACTCTAATCAGTAGTACCAAAAGGGTAGTAACGTTCAGCTAACTGCATTAGCTGAGCTAGCTAGCACGAATCAACAAGTTCATCACGTCATCCGCCATCTCATCATGGCAAAGTTTCCCGCGTCGGGCGACGCGTTCCCGGCGTTTGATATCCATGGAGGTGCCCCGGGGACGTTGGGACCGAGATGGGAGAAATGGACGGCTCGTTTCGAAAATGTCTTGTTGGCCGTGGACATCAAAGACAATAGTAGGAAACGTGCCATGCTACTTCATTATGCGGGCGAACAGGTATATGGCATTTCTGTGACGCCGCCTGATTAGGGAGTCGCTAAAGACTTTGATAAAGCCGTTAAGGCACTTGGGACTTACTTTTCACCGAAGAGGAATGTGGATTCTGGGGTGTACAAGTTTAGGCAATCTACACATTCTGGAAATGAAACCGTTGGGGAATAGTATTGTAACGTGCATGGAAAGGGTGTCTAAGAAGTCCATTATTTAACCACGTCACAGTATGTCCGCTTATGCGCACTTGCAGTATCCTGTGAGTTCTCTGATGTTGACGCAGAAACAAGACGCCACATTGTGCAAAGCTGCGTATCGCACAAGCTTAGGAGAAAAGCTCTCACTGATCCCACGGTGAATCTGACAAAACTCCTGGAACTGGCCAGGCTGGAAGAAGCGTCTGAACAACAAGCGCGTGAAATGGAGAAACGATCAGACACCGTTTGGGATGGTATTTTGGCTCTGCGCCAGCGAGAGCGCAGGAATCAGCGGGCTAGGCAACCTGCTCATTCTGCCCGGCAGCCTGCGCATACGGAGTGCTTCAACTGCGGTGGCTCATTCCTTCATCGAGGTGACTGCCCAGCACGTGGGCTTGCATGTCGCACTTGTAGCAAACAAAATCATTTCTCAAAAATGTGCCGGTCGCGCCCAAGACAAAGTATGAACTATGTACAATGTCAACAGTCAGATGACACTTCAAAATCAAATGCCCACTCATCGCGTCCCAGTGAAGACAGCACAGACCACTCCCCCAGATATCTTTTTACACTGAAAGACCCAGCTATCACAGCGCCAAAACAGACCATTCAGATAAATGGGTCGCCTCTCGTAGTGCTGGTAGATACAGGAGCCTCAGTCAATGTAATGGACTATTGCACATTTCAATCACTCCCAGCCCGCCCAGTACTGCAGAACACATCAGTCCAGATTTTTGCTTATGGCTCCCGCACGCCTCTGCCAACGCGCGGGCAATTCTGCTCACAACTCGGCTTCCGAGACAGAATTGTCAGAGAAACATTCTTCGCGGTCGACAAGCCAGCGATTCCTGTAGTAAGCTGCCAGACAGCAGTTGCCCTCGATCTAGTCCGCTTGGTCAACAATGTACGTGTGCCGCTCATGCTCCAAAAAAAATTCCCCACCGTTTTTCAAGGCATTGGAAACCTCAAGGATCACCAAGTGAAAATCCACATTGACACTACAGTGCAACCAGTGGCTCAACAACACAGGCGCATCCCCTTCCACATGAAACAGCTAGTGGAACAGGAGCTGGAGAAACTAGAGGCACTAGACATCATCGAACGTGTTGAAGGCCCCACGCCATGGGTCTCTCCGGTGGTAGTAGCTCCAAAGCCCAAACAACCAGGAAAAATCAGACTGTGTGTTGACATGAGACGCCCAAACAAAGCCATCAAGCGTGAGAGGCACCTCACTCCCACACTGGATGACATTCTAGCAGACCTCAATGGGGCAAAAGTGTTTTCCACACTTGATCTGACAGCTGGCTACCACCAGATTGAACTCCATCCTGACTCCCGCTACATAACAACCTTCACAACACATGTGGGCCTGAGGCGCTACAAACGACTCAATTTTGGGATATCTTCAGCGGCAGAGATTTTCCAAACACCATTAGAGAGATACTGTCTGACATCCCGGGTGTTCTGAACATCAGTGATGACATGCTGGTGTATGGCACTAGCCAAGAAGAACATGACAAGAGCCTAGAGGCGGTCCTTACGCGTCTCAGTGAATGTAACCTCACACTCAATGGTGACAAATGTGACTTCAACAAGACCAAGGTGGAGTTTTTCGTATATGTATTCTCAGATCAAGGCATCTCAGTGGACCCCAAGAAGGTGGCTGCAGTCAAGGAGACCCCAACCCCACGGAAACCAGGGGAGGTCAGAAGTTTCCTTGGCCTTGTCACATACTGTGGTCGTTTCATTCCAGGTCTAGCCACCCTGACACAGTCTCTCAGAGAGCTCACAAAGAAAGACCAGCTGTGGGACTGGTCCCCAACCCACCAGACAGCTTTTGCTTTCCAAACCAAAGCCAGATGCGCTGCTGTTCTAATACACAAATCTGTACCTTTTTTATTCCTCCAATGTCATCTCAGATGCCAACGGTGGATATATTATAATCACTGGACGCAGCTATAATACTAAGTTGATTCTTGCCAATGTATATGCACCAAATTGGGGCAACAATAACTTTTTCGCACTTTTTTTCTAAGCTTCCAGATATGTCCTCACACCTTCTTGTCCTCAGGGGGGCTTTTAACTGTTGGTTGGGTCCTTTAGATTGGTCCTCCAGTAAACTGAGCAATCCGTCCAAATCTTCTAAAGTTATTAACGCTTTTTTCAGGAATTTTCTGTTACAGACTCCTAGCGTTTTTTAACCCCACATGTAGGGGGTATGCTTATTTCTCCCCTGTCCATTATACTTATAACCGCATTGATTACTTTTTCCTAGACAATAGACTCATACCCTCTGTTCATTCATGTTCTCACAATTCTATTGTCATATCAGACCACGCCCCTCTGAGTTTAGATTTAGTAGTAGGTGGAGGACCTGAGTCCCGTGCACCCTGGTGTTTTAATCCATGGTTGTTGTCTGATGACAAATATGTCTCATTTCTGACCGCTGAAGTGGATCTTTTTTTTAGAGCCATATACACAAGAAATACAAACACTAGAGAGAGGCTGGCAGAAGTTGACACTAGGCACAAAACAAACTGGCACAGAGCGAGGGGAGCACAGAGACTAAATACACTGGTGGTAACAAGGCACAGATGAATCCAATCAAGGCGGGGAAAGTAATCTTGCAGGAGGACACAGACACTGGGGCAGGAAGTGAAGTTTCTGAAATGAGAGGAGCGGTGAGACTTTTATTTTTAAAGACCAGACGATAGACAGACATGACAATACAGGAGAGGTGATAGTATGCAACCCTGAGGGGCAGCTATGTTCATGCACTGGGTTTTAGAGAGCCTATTGTTAATTTTGACTACCTTTGTTCTATGCTGTAGATCAGGGGTGTCAAACTCCAGGCCTCGAGGGCCGCAGTGTCTGTAGGTATTTGTTGCAACCGTGCACTACACCACCCGATTTCACTGATTAGCTCACCTCCTTGATCAAGGAGGGAAAGGAACCAGTTTAATCAGGTGGTGTAGTGCATGGTTGCAACAAATACCTGCAGACACTGCGGCCGTCGAGACCTGGAGTTTGACACCCCTGCTGTAGAAAGTAAAAAATCCAGTGACAAAGAGTGATTGACGCCTGGTTGCCATAACTTATCAACGTTTTGCAGGTAAGATCGTATTAAAAGCCACTCTGGTGGCCGAGCGGAATAAACCGCCGTTCTTGCAACCCGCTCGTCACGTGGCTGGGAGGTTCGTATCCCAGACTCGCCGTAACCGGTCACGGCCAGAGCGTCCACGGGGTGAGGCCTTCATTAGGCCACCCTTACCCGAGGGATAGTGGGTGTAGATCGGTGTAGTGTTCGGGAACTCTTCGTTCTCCAGCGACCCCTCTGGCCCACCCGGGCGCCTGCAGCCAAGCAACTGAAAGCATTCTCCCTACGCCTCCTTTGCGGCCTGAAGGGTGATGCAATCCATGCGAGGAGGCTTCAGCGTGTAAAATAGCGAGAGCAGCCGACACGAGTTTGAAGGAAACTGGTGTAACGACTATCTCCTTCCTGTGGAAACGGGAGCCAGGGGAGTTATTCCACAAGAGTTCCGGCCATATGCCATTGGGTTAATTGGGTGGGATAAGGGGAAAAGCTAGAAATACATTTATATAACAAAAAGATCGTATTAAAAGCAGCACTATCATCCACAAAGAGAACCTGTGCGTAAGTAAATTGGTAAAAGTAAAACTAAAGGAACTAGTAGTACCAAACTTTATTTATTTATAATTACAAAATAGGTGCAACTGCTGGCCAATCCATTCCTGTTATTCAATGTGGACATTTCTGGTTTGCAAATGATAAAATATTTTTCAGTTAGACATAGATTGCACATTTTACCACTGGTTGAATATGCTTACATATATTGTAGCAAATTAAGGGGGGGGCAGCCCGGGTACCGCCACAGCCGGGACGCGAACCCGTATCTCCCACACCCCAAGCGACAACGTTAACCAGTCGACTAACGTGTCTACTTATCAGTGCAC
Organism: Lampris incognitus; assembly: GCF_029633865.1. NCBI lineage: Eukaryota > Metazoa > Chordata > Actinopteri > Lampriformes > Lampridae > Lampris > Lampris incognitus. The sequence continues at coordinate 59,385,204 of NC_079221.1, forward strand.
GTTACACTACCCCCCCTCTTTCGGGAAGCGCGTCCCCGCGCTTCAGCCTATCAGCTCCTTCACGCCTCTGGGCGCATACGCTTCCGATGGCCTTACGGTCTCGCCATGCCACTTCTGACACCGATGTAGCGAATTAAGGGGCAGTCGACTAAGCCAGCGAATTAAGGGGGCAGTCGACTAAGCCAGCGAATTAAGGGGGCAGTCGACAAAACCCTTTGGTCGACTGATTAATGTTGTCGCTTGCGGAGTCAGACCCACGGGTTCGCGTCCCGGCTGTGGCGACGGTTTCCCGGACTGCCCCCTTAATTCGCTACAATAGATGTAGGAAAATTAACTTTTACTACTTAGCAGTACAAGCTTGTTTGGTGCGTGGCACACTCATCAGCTGCTAATGTGATTCAGCAAAGAAAACACAGTTTACGTTGCCCTGCGTCACACCCCTAATTTCACTGGATAGCAACCAATGAGAGGAGAAAACATTTAAACTATAACAACCAAGGGGGTAGGTAGTTACGATGCATAGCAACCAATGGTGGAGTAGAAAACATTACAACAATGGGGTAAGGGACTGGGGCTTGGTTTGAAAAAGCATTTAAAGGACCAGGTCACTGTTGAAATAGTCTACATTTAGAATATAACAAGGTAACATCACATGGGGTAATGTATGTAAATCATATGGTGGGGTGGTGTTGGGGAACAGTTGGACGGGCAGGCAGTTAAAATATACAAATACAACACCTAATAAATGTCCTATGTGTATCATCTAATGGGGGGGGGATAATAAAGACATTTTACTTGTAGTTACAAAGGAGACATGTTTTTCGGTGTCTACAGCTGGTGGTCAATTAGCTTCTACTATTCAAGGTGGACATATCAGGTCTGCAAATAATAAAATACTTCTCTGCCAAGCACAGGTCACATCTTTTACCTCTAACTGAATATGCACTAGTCTTTGTAAGGGTTTTCTCTGAGACAGAGTAACTGATATTCCTGTCTACCAATGACCACATGTGGCGGCTTAAGGCCGCTGCATTTCTTGCATGTTCAGGTCTGAAGCTACTCATATGGGCATTAAACCTCATTTTAAAAGGGTCCTCTGTTAGTCCCACCTAAGTGTCCACATTGCAGTTGTCTTCACTTGTCACCGATGCCTGGTAGATGAGTCCCTCTGTCTGGCATTTTCCTTCAAGAGGACACGAGGCCTTAGCACGGCAGTTGCAGTTGTTTGTATCAAATCATCAGCTGTCAAACACAGCTGATGATTGCTTATGGCATGAAACCGGCTTGTACTGCCTCATAAAGAATTTACTTGACTCACTGGATTACATGCGCACACACACACACACACACACACACACACACACACACACACACACACACACACACACACACACACACACACACACACAGTGCATCCGGAAAGTATTCCCACCCCTTCACTTTCCCCACATGTTGTTATGTTACAGCCTTATTCCAAAGTGGATTAAATTCCTTTTTTTTCTCATCAATCTACACACAATACCCCATAATGACAAAGTGAAAAAGGTTTTGTAGAAATTTTTGCAAATTTATTAAAAATAAAAAACTGAAATATTGCATGTACATAAGTATTCACAGCCTTTACTCAGTACTTGGTTGAGGCACCCTTGGCAGCGATTACAGCCTCAAGTCTTCTTGGGTATGAAGCTACAAGCTTGCCACACCTATATTTGGGGTATTTCTCCCATTCTTCTCTGCAGATCCTCTCCAGCTCTGTTAGGTTAGATGGGGAGCGTCGCTGCACAGCTATTTTCAGGTCTTTCCAGAGATGTTCAATGGGGTTCAAGTCTGGGCTCTGGCTGGGCCACTCAAGGACATTCACAGACTTGTCCCGAAGCCACTCCTTCGTGGTCTTGGCTGTGTGCTTAGGGTCGTTGTCATGTTGAAAGATAAACCTTCGCCCCAGTCTGAGGTCCTGAGTGCTCTGGAGCAGGTTTTCCTCAAGGATCTCTCTGTACTTTGCTCCATTCATCTTTCCCTCGATCCTGACTAGTCTCCCAGTTCCTGCTGCTGAAGAACATCCCCACAGCATGATGCTGCCACCACCATGCTTCACTGTAGGGATGGTATTAGCAAGGTGATGAGAGGTGCCTGGTTTCCTCCAGACGTGACGTTTGGCATTCAGGCCAAAGAGTTCAATCTTGGTTTCATCAGACCAGAGAATCTTGTTTCTCATGGTCTGAGAGTCCTTTAGGTGCTTTCTGGCAAACTCCAAGCGGGCTGTCATGGTCCTTTTACTGAGCAGAGGCTTCCGTCTGGCCACTCTACCATAAAGGCCTGATTGGTGGAGTGCTGCAGAGATGGTTGTCCTTCTGGAAGGTTCTCCCATCTCCACAGAGGAACGCTGGAGCTCTGTCAGAGTGACCATCGGGTTCTTGGTCACCTCCCTGACCAAGGCCCTTCTCCCCCGATTGCTCAGTTTGGCTGGGCAGCCAGCTCTAGGAAGAGTCCTGGTGGATCCAAACTTCTTCCATTTACGAATGATGGAGACCAGTGTGCTCTTCGGGACCTTCAAAGCTGTAGAAACGTTTTTGTACCCTTCCCCAGATCTGTGCCTCGATACAATCCTGTCTCGGAGGTCCACAGACAATTCCTTTGACTTCCTGGCTTGGTTTCTGCTCTGACATGCACTGTCAACAGTGGGACCTTATATAGACAGGTGTCTGCCTTTCCAAATCATGTCCCATCCATTGAATTTACTACAGGTGGACTCCAATCAAGATGTAGAAACATCTCAAGGATGATCAGTGGAAACAGGATGAACCTGAGCTCCATTTTGAGTGTCATAGCAAAGGGTGTGAATACTTATGTACATGCAATATTTCAGTTTTTTATTTTTAATACATTTGCAAAAATTTCTACAAAACCTTTTTCACTTTGTCATTATGGGGTATTGTGTGTAGATTGATAAGGAAAAAAAAGGAATTTAATCCATTTTGGAATAAGGCTGTAACATAACAACATGTGGGGAAAGTGAAGGGGTGTGAATACTTTCCGGATGCACTGTATATATGTGTGTGTGTGTGTGTGTTTATGTATGTGTGTGTGTGTGTGTGTGTGTTTGTTTATATATATGTATGTGTGTATATATATATGTATGTGTGTGTATATACAAACACACACACACACACACACACACATATATATATATATACACACATATATATATATATAAATACACACACATATAAGAATTACTCACCTTCTTTCTTGTCTTCTGTCCTCAGTGATCAGGGCTCGAGTCAAGGAGGTGAGGAGTCGAGGTCTGGAGTTGACTGCAGTGGTGGATGTGAAGGAGGTGTTAAAGTCATCGCTGGTAAACATTCCAAGGGAAACGCAAACACTTTACTACTCCTCCTCCTGTCTGTGTCCTCCTCTCACTGCTGGGGAGGATTACATCATCATGGGCTATGAGAACGAGGAGAGATCCAGGTATTACTAATATTACTGATATTACGAGTAATACTGGTTTAAGTAGTAGTAACACTTTCTGTGAGAACATGTTGAAACATGATATAATGAGATTATGAAGCCCATGTGGTGTCCCAAGTGGCAACCCACCACTGAGGATGCACAAGCCAGTGCACTCTTAGCGCCGGTCCCAAGCCCGGATAAATTTGGAGGGTTGCGTCAGGAAAGGCATCCAACCTTTGCTAAATCAAATATTCGGATCATAAATCACATTTTCATACCAGATCGGTCGAGGCCCGGGTTACCACCACTGGTACTGTTGGCGAGCAGGGTGCCTGTGGAAACTACGCTACTGTTGGGCAAAGGAGAAGAAGAGGGGGAAGGCATGTGCATGATATGATGGAGGGAAGGAAGTGTTGTGTATGTGAGTACTGTGCTTTGGGGTTTTTATGACAGTTGACGGCTTTACGCGAGTGTGCGTTGTGAAGTAAAGAATGTTCACATTAAGTTCACAAGGGAAGACGTAAAGAACAACAGTTTGCCCTTCTTGGACTGTGACATCCACATTGGGGAAGACAGGAGCCTCCACATTGGGGTTTACAGGAAACCTACACACACAGACCAATATCTACTTTTCGACTCACACCACCCACTGGAACACAAACTGAGCGTCATCAGAACTCTGCAACACAGAGCTGACAATGTGCCCAGCAGCACTCGGGCCCAACGAGAAGAACACAAACACCTGAGGGGAGCTTTAAAAACCTGCGGCTACCCCAGTTGGACCTTTGTGAAAACTGCAACACGTTCCAGAAAGACCAACCTGGTGAGTGATGAGGAGAAAAGGAACAGAAGGAATAGCACAGTCATCCTGTATGTTTCTGGGGTCTCCGAGAAACTCAGGAGAATTTTCAATAAACACCGCATCCCGGTATACTTCAAACCCAGCAACACACTCCGACAAAGACTGGTTCATCCCAAAGACCGTGTACCACACACCCGGAAAAGCAGTCTGGTGTATGCTGTACAATGCGATGAGGACTGCACTGACCTATACATAGGAGAAACCAAACAACCACTACACAAACGCATGAAGGCCAAACTCCTCAGGACAAGACTCAGCAGTCTATCTACACCTAAAGGAGAGGACACACTCCTTCCAGGACAGCAACGTACACATTTTGGACAGAGAAGATAGATGGTTTGAAAGAGGGGTGAAGGAAGCCATCTATGCGAAACTGGAAAAACCCTCCCTCAACAGAGGAGGAGGTCTGCGTCACCACCTATCTCCCACTTACAATGCCGTCCTTTCATCTCTACCCAGGAGACTCAAGAAGCCGAGCCTCCAAGAACAACAGTCGCTCACTAACGGCTCCAGCCACTCTCATGACCACTGAACAATGAAGTCGAGACTAACCCCCCCCCCAACCACCGTCGCTGCTAAACAAATGCAGATCAATAGCTCCGATAATGACGGGCGCGGCCAAACATCGGATCACAAAGAGCCACGCACATCAATAGCTCTGACAACGACTCCTAGAGGATAAATACTGAGTCTCATCAGCAGCCAGTCAGACTAGCTTGGTCTAGTCAGACTAGCTTGGTCTAGTCAGAAAGGCACGAACTGAGGAAGCCTCTTGGATGAGAGGAGAAACGTCTTCACGGATATATACCAAGTCCAGTTGCACTTGATTCAACTCCTTTGGATAAAGAATTTTATGTTGCATCGAACTACTGTGTGGACCTCCACTTTTGTTGTCAGGTCACTGAATATAACATTGGCGACGAGAGATGGCTGATGTTACTCTAACGCCACAGGCGCCATTCTTGGCTGTGCCCGGCGACCTTCCAGTCTCGTGGACCACCTGGTTGGATAGTTTTGAGACTTATCTGGATGCTGTGAACTTTTATAACATTACAGACAAGCGGATGACAGCAATACTCCGGCACTGGCTCAGCCAGGAGGTACAGAGGATATGTAACGCAGTTTCAGGAACCGTTTCCCCAGTTGCCTCCTACGCAGACCTGGTCCGGTTGCTCCACAACCATTTCGCTGGTAAGCAGCGGGTCCCTCAACGCCGATAGCCCCTGAGGAAAAGAGCCCAGCTGCCTGGTGAGTTGGTCACTAGCTACGTGGCTGACCTGGGGGAGCTAGCGACGTAGCGAGCTGCGGGATGAAATGGTCAGAGACCAGCTAATTTGCGGGACGTTGTGTGACAAGACGATGGAGAAACTGCTTTTAGAATCAGACGATTTGTCATTCAAGGGCGCTGTCAAAATACCGCTCCAGATCGAGTCAGCGCTAGAGTGCGCCTCTATGTTAAGTAGTAACCCACCTGACCTCACTGTGATTCGGCATGTTTCCAACTAGTATGATGCGTTCAAATCCGGTACTGTGCAGTGAGGGGGAGTAGGCTGTCCTCTGCTACTGGACACTGGTGCTGCAGTTTCGATGCTCGACCTTAACACATAATAATATAACACATTGTGGCAGGAATGAGGAAAAACACAGGAGACCAAGGCGAGTTTGATGTTTATTCCTCAACTCCAAAAACCAACTGCAGCAGGAACAACCCTGCACCGGCCAGCCCGGGAACATAAACCACGCCCCCAGCTCACAGTCCTGCTGGGTGAGAGGCATAGCCCCTAGTGTCCGCCACACAGCCCCCCCCCCAACACCCAGAAGGGACTCCTGGAAAGCAAATTAGTGTCTCACTGGAGGCTTAAGCAGCCTGCCATAACGGCTGCGCCGTCCCTCAGCCGAAACAGTAGGTGAAACACAGTCCAAAGCCGGCTGAGAAGCAGAATGCTGAACCCGTGAAGACACTGCCGGGATCCTGGAAGGAGGACGACCCCGACGGGGAACCTGGGCCGGAAACACAACTTCGCCTGCCACCCGGTTTAAGCCTATCAAGCGTGACACGCTCCCTACGCCCACCCATATCCAGCACAAAACCCTTAGGACCCGTCTCAAGAACCCGAAATGGGCCATCGTATGGGGGATGGAGGGGTGAGCGGTGAGCATCATGCCGTACAAAAACAAAACGAGCCGACATGAGCTCCGCAGGCACGAACGACCGCGGAAAACAGTGGTGAACGGGGCCTGGAACCCGAGTGCTGTCGGACAAACAAGGATAAACGGCCGGACGGGGTCGAGGAGCGGAACTCCAGGGCAAAAATTCCCCAGGGACGCGGAGCGGCTGACCGAACACCAGCTCAGCGGGTGACGCGTCGAGGTCCTCCTTAGGAGCTGAACGCAACCAGAGCATAACCCAAGGTAAACGATCCACCCAGTTACCATCCGAGAGCGCAGCGCCGCCTTGAGCGACCGGTGAAAACGTTCACACAAGCCGTTAGCCTGAGGATGATACGCGGTAGTGCGGTGTACCTGCACACCCAAGGATCGCGCAAGTGCCGACCAGAGCTCTGACACGAACTGGGGGCCCCCGTCTGAGATGATATCTGACGGAGTGCCGAAACGGGCGACCCAGGAGGAAAGAAACGCGCGTGCAGCATCCGAGGATGTTGTGGAGGATAGAGGGACAGCCTCTGGCCACCTGGTGGTCCGATCTACCGTTGTGAGCAGGTGCGTAAAACCCTGTGAAGAAGGTAGAGGGCCCATCAGGTCCACATGCACGTGGTCGAAACGTCTGGCCGGGATCGGAAACGGTTCGAGGGGCGATTTAGTGTGCTGGTGGACCTTAGCGCGCTGGCACACTACACATGCAGCTGCCCACCCCTTGACGTCCTTGCGGAGGCCAGGCCAGACGAACTTGGAACCGACCAACTTCACCGACGCCCGAACTCCAGGGTGCGAGAGGTAGGGAATCGAATCGAAAACTCGATGGCGCCAGGCCACTGGAACAACGGGGCGGGGACGGCCGGTGGAGACATCGCAGAGGAGGGCAGGACTGCCTTTCTGCATCACAGTGTCCTCTAGCTTGAGACCAGTACGCGTTGACGTCCGGGTCGCTGGGCTGGTCGGCAGCCATAGCGGAGAAATCCACACCGAGGTGCACAGGACACACAAGCACACGCGACAGACAATCAGCAACAGGGTTGGACTTCCTGGCCACATGCTGAATGTCCGTTGTGGACTCGGAGATCGCCGCTAGGTGGCGCTGTTCACGAGCAGACCACGGCTCAGTCACCTTGGACATGGCAAAAGTCAGCGGCTTATGATCCACATAAGCCGTGAATGGGCGACCCTCCAGCAGGAAGCGGAAATGGCGGGTTGCAAGGTGCAGTGCCAGCAACTCCCGGTCAAAAACGCTGTACTTGCGCTCGCTATCTCGCAGTTTGCGGCTAAAAAATGCGAGTGGCTGCCACGCATTCGCCACACGCTGTTCAACCACAGCCTCCACGGCTATGTTAGACGCATCGGTTGTTAAAGCTATGGACGCCGTGGGTGTGGGATGGGCGAGGAGGGCAGCATTAGCCAGGGCGCACTTAGCTCCGTCAAAGGCCTGGACCCGTTCGGGAGTCCAGTCGACAGGGTCGTTAGCCTTCTTAAGCCGCAGGGCTTCGTAAAGTGGCTGAAGGAGGTGAGCAGCGCGAGGGAGGAAACGGTTATAGAGATTCACCTTTCCCAAGAATTCCTGCAATGCCTTAACAGAGACTGGGCGGGGAAATTCCGCCACCGCTTGCACCTTAGAAGGCAACGGGACCGCGCCTTGCGGCGAAATGCGGTGACCCAAGAAGTCAATCACCGGCAGTCCAAACTGACACTTGGCCGGGTTGACTATCAGGCCGTGTTCGTCCAGACGACGGAAAACCTGTTTCAGGTGCGCCAGGTGCTCTTCAGCTGACGGACTGGCCACTAATATGTCGTCGAGATAAACGAACACGAAAGCAAGGTCACGCAACACCGAGTCCATCAGCCTCTGAAAGGTTTGCGCAGCCCCCTTCAAGCCAAAAGGCATGCGCATGAACTCAAAAAGCCCAAACGGGGTGATCACTGCGGTCTTGGGCACGTCTTCTGCGCGCACGGGAACCTGATGATAGCCGCGCACCAGGTCCACCTTAGAGAAAATAGTGGTACCTGCCAGGCGTATGGAAAAGTCCTGTATGTGTGGGATGGGATAGCCGTCATTGGCGGTGACGTTGTTCAGGCGGCGAAAGTCGCCGCAAGGCCGCCACGACCCATCTGCCTTGGGCACCATGTGAAGCGGCGAGGCCCACGGGCTGTTGGAACGCCTCACTATACCCAGACGCTCCATGATGGCGAACTCCTCCTTAGCTGGAGCCCATTTTACCGCGTCGAGACGCCGCGCGCGCGCCAAAACTGGCGGTCGCAGAGTGGGAATGAAATGTTCTACCCCGTGTTTAGTAACCGCGGTGGAAAAGGCAGGTGGAGTCACCGATGGAAAATCCGCCAGCAAACGCTGAAAAACATCCCCTGATGCTAAAAAGTTAGCGTGTGTTAACGGCCCGGCTCCCCCTGTCTCGCACGGAACAGTGGCGAAAGACACAGCATCAATTAAACGGCGGTTTGCAACATCAACCAGCAGACCATTAGCACACAGAACATCCGCGCCGATAATAGGAACAGTAATGGCGGCCACTACAAAGTCCCACTCAAAATGGCGCCCGTGGAAACAAACAGTCACCAACCTTGTGCCAAACGTTGCAATGGACGAACCGTTAGCTGCACTTAACTGTGGGCCGCCGCCTTCGGCCGACCTGTCTGTTTTAGCAGGAGGGAGTAGGCTCTTTTGCGAGCCTGAGTCCACCAGAAACCGTCTTCCTGACATCGTGTCCTTAATGAAGAGCAGCTCACTACGTCCGCCAGCGCCCACAGCTGCTACTGAGCGCTGCCCTGGAGTTTCCCGCCGTCTCAAACGTGCACGGAGGGACGCAGCGCCTCGCCTTGCCGCCGAACCGCCGGTGGAAGAAACAGAGGCCTCTCCCGCGCCGTTTCCGGGCAGTCACTCCAGCCACCACTGCCGGGTCCGCGTCCTCCGACGTCGGCTGCAGAGGCTCCGATGCCACACTCCGCACAGAGAACCGTCTGGTAGCCAGCAGGACCCGATCGGCCTCCTCAGCCAAACCTCGGCAGTCACCAGCGGCCAGAAACGGGGAGTTAGCCAAAGCCGCGCGCACAGGAGACGGGAGCTGGCGCAGGAAAACGAGCGGGAAAAGGAATCCACCTTCGTCCGAGCCTAGCAGCGACAGCATATTGTCCATGAGATCCACAGCCGTCCCGTCGCCCAAACCGGATAGGGAAAGGATCCTATCTGCCCTCTCTGCGGCAGATAGGCTGTACCTCCGGAGCAGAAGATGTTTGAGGGCGACGTATTTATCGTGTTGCGGGGGGGGGGGGGCAACAGCTGCATAGCCCGGCGTGTGGACTGCTGGTCCAGCGCAGCGACGACCAAATAGTATCTGGAGTCGTCCGCGGAGATTCCACGCAGGTGGAACAGCGCCTCGACATGCTGGAACCACGAGGCCGGGTCGCTCTGCCAGAACTCTGGGAGCTTCACAGCCGCGGCGAGAACGACCGGCTGAGAGAGTTGGGGCGGCGTGGCCGAAGTGGATTCACACTCCTCTTCTGATCCAAACATGTTTAATTCGGGGTCACCAATGTGGCAGGAATGAGGAAAAACACAGGAGACCAAGGCGAGTTTGATGTTTATTCCTCAACTCCAAAAACCAACTGCAGCAGGAACAACCCTGCACCGGCGAGCCTTGGAACGTAAACCACGCCCCCAGCTCACAGTCCTGCTGGGTGAGAGGCATAGCCCCTAGTGTCCGCCACAGCATAATAATAATAAGTTTAACACATAATAATAATGTTTTGTGCTCATATGCCGCTTAACCCACCCTCCACTGACCTGTGTGGTTATGTCAGCTCTAAGATCAAAGTAGTAGGCACTCTCCAGCTCCCTGTGTATTACAGCTCCACTCACCTGCCATCCGTCACATTCCAAGGCCTTGACCTCGTCACTGGGTTGGGCTTCTCCCTGCATGATGAAAACGGGGCGACTATACTTCAGGTCACCACCACGTGGCAGCAGAAATGGCCTGCACTCTTTGACGGACTGGGCTGTCTAAGAACATTTACACACAAGCCCTTGGTCAGGGATGATGTCATCCAGCCTCTACGTCAGAGCCCTCTGGCATTGTGTGAGGTCGTCACGAAAGAGCTTCAGTCACTGTTGGACGACGCCGTCATTGAGTCGATTGATGCCTCTACCTGGATTTCTAACCTAGTCATTGCCAAAAAGAAATCTGGGGGGGATCAGGCTATGTGTGGATCACCACGCCGTCGACAAGGCTATCATCCTAGATAAATATCCCTTGCCCACAGCTGAGGAGCTTACCACCCTATTCCACGGTTCCACAGTTTTCATGAAGCTCGACCTATGGCCAGAATATTTGCAGGTGCCTCTGCACCCTGACAGCAGGGATCTTACAGCATTTGTAATGCACACTGGCATGTTCAGGTACACGCGCATGCCTTTTGGTTTAAGCTCCGCCCCCAGCTGTTTCCAAAAGAGCATGCCCACTGTCCTTGCCGGAATACCTGGGGTAGCAGTGTACCGGGATGATATAGTCGTCCATGGGGTGGACCAACACACTCATGACGAGCGTCTCCACAGAGTGTTCAGCGCCCTGCTGCACCACAACCTGTCCCTGAACAGTGGAAAGTGCACCTTTTCTGCACCGCATGTCGAGTTTGTGGGGTTTCGTGTTTCAGCTAGGGGCGTTTCTCCCCTCATGTCGAACATCGATGCCATCCACCGCATCCCGGAGCCAGCATCAGCCTCCCAGGTGGTCTCATTCTTGGGTATGATGCCTATTTCCTCCGTTTTCTGCCTGGGTATTCCCAGACCACAGCGCCCCTCCACCAGCTCCTCAGGAAGGACGTGCCATGGACCTGGACAGCAGCATGTTCGGAAGCAGTCTGCAGGCTAAAGAACCAACTCACCACTGCACCTGTGCTGGCTCATTTTGTCCCATCATGCCCTACTATAGTCACCTGCGATACCGCTGCAGGAGCAGTGGGGGGCCGTACTCTCTCAGGAGCAGCACAGCGTCGAGAGACCCGTGGCCTTCGCCTCCAGGGCCCCGACTCCCACAGAGCAACGCTATTCAGTGAGTGAACGGGAGGCACTGGCTTGTGTCTGGGCATGTGGATGATGGTATCTTTACCTGTACAGATGTCAGTTCACGCTCCGGACCAACCACCAGTCACTGACCACGCTGCTGTTGGCCTCAGGCTCAGGCCACAAGCCCTTGCGGCTACACAGGTGGGCCAACCGCCTCAGACAGTATAACTACATGCCGAAGTTCACTGCGGGGAGGGATAACGTGGTAGCAGACCTCCTCTCCCGCTCTATAGACCCTTTTATGACCTATGTCACGCATAGTAGGTATGACCGTACTTCCGCCAAAATCACGTGATCACTGTTTACCAACTGTAAAAGGGCCTATAAACGCAGTGGAGTGGACCAAAGACGACATTAAAAATGCACGCGTATGTGGTGCCTATTTTATATCGGGTACGTTCATTCTGTTTTTGTTAACTTAAAATTGTGTTGCTTAAACTGAACGTTAGACCCTTTTATGACCTATGTCATGCAACGCATAGTATGCGCGCACATTTTGGCAGCAAAATCACGTGTTGGCTGTTTACCAACTATAAAAGGGTCTATTGATGCCCCTACTCCAACTTTTCCAACAGGATGGTAAAGCAGAGTTCATACAAATGTTACACATGCCCCTCCAGCCAGTCATCGCGTTGGATGAGCTCAAACAAGCATCGGAATGGGACACTATGCTAGTAAAACTCTGCATGTACATAGTACGTGCAGAGTAAGTGCTAGAATCAAACACAAGCTCTCCTGCTGGGGAGGTGTCTGTGTCTCTCGGGGCTTTGCACTGTGGTACCGAGTGGCCTGTGTGCACTTGTTTTAGCCACGGCGCACGAGGGTCACTTGGGCATAGTGAAGCTCAAACAGCGATGCAGAGATTTGGTGTGGTGGCCAGGCATCGGCCATGATATTGAAGCGCTGGTCATGGATTGCGCTGCATGCTTCCTCAGTGGCAAAACTGGACCGCCAGCCACACCACCCTTACAACCTTTAGCATGGCCAGCCCGTCCCTGGGACCATGTCCAGTTGGACATCTGCGGTGAAGTACATGGGTGAGGGGTCCCTCATCATGAGCAGTTCTTGGTGGTGGTGTACAACCTCCATTCAAAGTGGCCATTCAGTCACCACTAGCGCCATTATCGATGTCCTTGACAGCTTGTTTGCAAGATGGGATCTGCCCCTGTCCATTACCACAGACAGTGGGCCGCAGTTAACCTCCACAGAATTCTCTTCCTACCTCCGCAGCAGAGGCATTAAGCACCTCCACACTGCCTACTTTCACCCTCAGGCCAATGGAGGAGTAGCGCTTTTTAATCAGACTCTTAAGAATGGTATTAGAGCACACCTGTTCCAGGGATGCTCGTTCTAGACTGCCCTGAATCAAATGCTGACGCACTATAGGGCGAGTCAGCATTCTACCACAAACACCTCTCCGGCATCCCTAACGTTGGGATGTGAGATGGAGCTCCCACTGGATAGGCTCAGGGCCCGGGGCATGGCAGCACACAGAGCTCGGCGGGCCAAAACAAAATAAGCCGTGGCTAGGTGCCAGAGGGAGATGAAGCAATGCTTCTACAATGCACACAGAGCAAAGAAGCCTCGCATTCAGGTGTCGGACTGGGTGCGAACCTGTCGGCCCCAGCGAGTCAATAAAATGAGCACATTCTGGTCTCAGCCCCTGCAAGTCACACACAAACTGGGGGGGTGCCACATTCAGACTGAGTGACGGTTCACGTTAGCATGCCAGTTGCCTCAGGAAAGTGCCCGCACCTCCTCCAGTTTACACACCGGAGTCTCCTCCACATTCCACTACAGCAACCAGCTGGTCTGAGCCATCGCCAGAACAGCCCGCATCCGAACTTCCACCTAAGCCTCAGGAGCCAGAACCAGAACCGGTTGTCAAGGCTGAGGATTGGTCTACACGGGTACGGACTCGCCCTGCCCACCTTAAGGACTTTGAAACCTCTTTCCATACCTAGGTCTGTTCCTCTCAGGTGTGTTAGCCTCTGGTTGAGCTGTGGTAACTGAGCACTGTTCACATCTTTGTGTTAGGGAGGGGGAAAATGTTGTGTATGCGAGTTTGGGTTTTGTGGTTTTACGACAGTTGACAGCTTTACGGGAGTGTGCATTATGACGTAAAGAATGTTATGTTGCATCGAACTACTATGTGGACCTCCAGTGTTGTTGTCGGCTCACTGAATATAACAGGAAGGGAGGTATACTGTGTGTGCAAGAGACCAAGTGGAAGGGGAGTAAGGCCAGGAGTATCAGATGTGGGTTCAAACTCTTCTACCATGGTGCGAATGGGAGGAGAAATGGGGTGTCAGGAGTGTGCTGGAGGTGAAGAGAGTGTCAGACAGAGTGATGAGTATGGAACTGGAAATTGAAGGTGTTTTGCTGAATGTTATCAGCACATATGCCCCGCAAGTTGGGTGTGAGATGGACGAGAAGAAGAATTCTGGAGTCAGTTGGATGACGTGGTGGAGAGGGTACCCAAGGAGGAGAGAGTGGTGATTGGAGCGGACTTCAATGGGCATGTTGGTGAAGGGAACAGAGTGGATGAGGAGGTGATGGGTAGGTATGGTGTCAAGGAGAGAAATGTAGAAGGACCGCATCCACACCTGAAGCTTCTCCTTCTGGTGGTGAATGGGCTCAGATTAAAGACATCGGCGATATGGAGAGATTGAAATGGACACGAGGCAGCCGCTCTCAACATGTATATTTCTATTTTAACTGCTTTTGCACTCTGGTATTTTTGTGTTTTTGATAAAATAGCCGTTGGGGCCCGAGACACTGTCTTGGCTCATTTCTCTGTGCTGGAGAATCCTGGTAATTCCTTGGTACATTGCTGGAGAAGTTGTGTGTTGTAGCTCAGTGCTGGCAAAGTCCTTACAGCAGTTTCAAATGTGACATTATCCGCCCTCTTTACTCTGGGAGATTCAAAGCATTACATCATTTTTAAGGGGATTTTTTTTTGGGGGGGGGGGTTCCTCCTTTTTTCTCCCAATCATACCCAGCCAATTACCCATCCCGGTGGCTACTACACCCCCTCTGCTGATCCAGGGAGGGCTGCAGACTACCACATGCCTCCTTCGATACATGTGGAGTCACCAACTGCTTTTTTTCACCTGACTGTGAGGAGTTTCACCAGGGGACGTAGCACGTGGGAGGTCACGCAGAGGAGGCACTAGTGCAGCAACCAGGACACATACCCACATCCGGCTTCCCACCCGCAGACACGGCCAATTGTGTCTGTCGAGACGCCCAACCAAGCCGGAGGCAACACGTAGGCAACGTGTTGGTAGACCACTACGCCACCCAGACACCCCCGATGATTTCACAGTGTGAACAGAGCTGTAACAGAATGTCACACTGGTCACACCATGTAGGACTACTGGACCAGAAGCTGTAACAGAATGTCAGACTGGTCACACCATGTAGCACTACTGGACCAGAAGCTGTAACAGAATGTCACACTGGTCACACCATATAGGACTACTGGACCAGAAGCTGTAACAGAATGTCACACTGGTCACACCATGTAGCACTACTGGACCAGAAGCTGTAACAGAATGTCACACTGGTCACACCATGTGGGACTACTGGACCCGAAACTGTAATTGAATGTCACACTGGTCACACCATGTATGACTACTGGACCAGAAGCTGTAACAGAATGTCACACTGGTCACACCATGTAGGACTACTGGACCAGAGCTGTAACAGAATGTCACACCATGTAGGACTACTGGACCAGAAGCTGTAACAGAATGTCAGACTGGTCACACCATGTAGGACTACTGGAACAGAAGCTGTAACAGAATGTCACACTGGTCACACCATGTAGGACTACTGGACCAGAAACTGTAACAGAATGTCACACTGGTCACATCATGTATGACTACTGGACCAGAAGCTGTGACAGAATGTCAGACTGGTCACACCATGTAGGACTACTGGACCAGAAGCTGTAACAGAATGTCAGACTGGTCACACCATGTAGGACTACTGGAACAGAAGCTGTAACAGAATGTCACACTGGTCACACCATGTAGGACTACTGGACCAGAAGCTGTAACTGAATGTCACACTGGTCACACCATGTAGGACTACTGGACCAGAAGCTGTAACAGAATGTCACACTGGTCACACCATGTAGGACTACTGGACCAGAAGCTGTAACAGAATGTCACACTGGTCACACCATGTATGACTACTGGACCAGAAGCTGTAACAGAATGTCACACTGGTCACACCATGTAGGACTACTGGACCAGAAGCTGTAACAGAATGTCACACCATGTAGGACTACTGGACCAGAAGCTGTAACAGAATGTCACACTGGTCACACCATGTAGGACTACTGGAACAGAAGCTGTAACAGAATGTCAAACTGGTCACACCATGTAGGACTACTGGAACAGAAGCTGTAACAGAATGTCACACTGGTCACACTATGTAGGACTACTGGACCAGAGCTGTAACAGAATGTCACACTGGTCACACCATGTAGGACTACTGGACCAGAAGCTGTAACAGAATGTCACACTGGTCACACCATGTAGCACTACTGGACCAGAGCTGTAACAGAATGTCAGACTGGTCGCACCATGTAGGCCTACTGGACCAGAAGCTGTAACAGAATGTCACACTGGTCACACCATGTAGCACTACTGCACCAGAAGCTGTAACAGAATGTCACACTCGTCACACCATATAGGACTACTGGACCAGAAGCTGTAACAGAATGTCACACTGGTCACACCATGTAGGTCTACTGGACCGGAGCTGTAACAGAATGTCACTATGGTCACACCATGTAGGACTACTGGACCAGAAGCTGTAACAGAATGTCACACTGGTCACACCATGTAGCACTACTGGACCAGAGCTGTAACAGAATGTCACACTGGTCACACCATGTAGGTCTACTGGACCAGAGCTGTAACAGAATGTCAGACTGGTCACAGCATGTAGCACTACTGGACCAGAAGCTGTAACAGAATGTCAGACTGGTCACACCATGTAGGGCTACTGGACCAGAAGCTGTAACAGAATGTCACACTGGTCACACCATGTAGCACTACTGGACCAGAAGCTGTAACAGAATGTCAGACTGGTCACACCATGTAGGACTACTGGAACAGAAGCTGTAACAGAATGTCAGAGTGGTCACACCATGTAGGACTACTGGACCAGAAACTGTAACAGAATGTCACACTGGTCACACCATGTATGACTACTGGACCAGAAGCTGTAACAGAATGTCACACTGGTCACACCATGTAGGACTACTGGACCAGAAGCTGTAACAGAATGTCACACTGGTCACACCATGTAGGACTACTAGACCAGAAGCTGTAACAGATTGTCAGACTGGTCACACCATGTAGCACTACTGGACCAGAGCTGTAACAGAATGTCACACTGGTCACACCATGTAGGACTACTGGACCAGAGCTGTAACAGAATGTCACACTGGTCACACCATGTAGGACTACTGGACCAGAAGCTGTAACAGAATGTCAAACTGGTCACACCATGTAGGACTACTGGACCAGAAGCTGTAACAGAATGTCACACTCGTCACACCATATAGGACTACTGGACCAGAAGCTTTAACAGAATGTCACAATCGTCACACCATGTAGGACTACTGGAACAGAAGCTGTAACAGAATGTAACACTGGTCACACTATGTAGGACTACTGGACCAGAGCTGTAACAGAATGTCACACTGGTCACACCATGTAGGACTACTGGATCAGAAGCTGTAACAGAATGTCACACTGGTCACACCATGTAGCACTACTGGACCAGAGCTGTAACAGGATGTCACACTGGTCACACCATGTAGGTCTACTGGACCAGAAGCTGTAACAGAATATCAGACTGGTCACACCATGTATGACTACTGGACCAGAAGCTGTAACAGAATATCACACTGGTCACACCATGTAGGACTACTGGACCAGAAGCTGTAACAGAATGTCACACTCGTCACACCATGTAGGACTACTGGAACAGAAGCTGTAACAGAATGTCACACTGGTCACACTATGTAGGTCTACTGGACCAGAAGCTTTAACAGAATGTCACAATCGTCACACCATGTAGGACTACTAGACCAGAAGCTGTAACAGAATGTCACACTGGTCACACCATGTAGGTCTACTGGACCAGAGCTTTAACAGAATTTCAGACTGGTCACACCATGTAGGACTACTGGACCAGAAGCTGTAACAGAATGTCACACTGGTCACACCATGTAGTACTACTGGACCAGAAGCTGTAACAGAATGTCAGACTGGTCACACCATGTAGGACTACTGGAACAGAAGCTTTAACAGAATGTCAGACTGGTCACGCCATGTAGGACTACTGGCCCAGAAGCCAAAGCTGGACAACATAACAAACAAAGAACGTGAATGTGTCACCTCTAAACTCTGTGTGTGTGTGTGTGTGTGTGTGTGTGTGTGTTGCAGACTGCTGCTGATTGAAGGGTCTATTGCTCAGAAGTGGAGGGACAGAATGGGAAGGAAGGTCAAGGTAAAACACACACACACACACACACACTCATAAGTGGTTGTAAATCATACCTTTCGAGTGTTTTCTCTGTCTTGTGGGTGAAGGTGGAATGATTTATTGTTGAGTTTTCCTGCTAAATGGTGATGATTTTGTGGTGCAATGTGCAAATGTTTCCTGGTCTCTTAAGAGATTTTGCCTTTCAAATCCATTCCATCGGTTCTGTAAAAGTAACCATCTCCTTGCAAATCCATGCCATTCATTCTTTGCTGTATGCTAACTTAGTAGGTGTTCATCCGCCTCTTTGACAGCATCTCCTTGACTGTACGGAACTGAACCCAGCATGAAAAGAAAGCTTTTTAACTGATGGCTGAAATTCACTTGCCTTGTATTTGCAGTCAATGTGTCATGAGAATTAATAAATAGCGGGAGGAAAGGAGATAGCCTTTCAGAAAAGGCCTCAGTGGCATTTGCTTTCAGCGTAATTCACCATTAACCTCCATTCTACCATGACAAGGTCATAACTTTTATTTATATTTATATTCTAGTGTTTTTAAGAAATCAATCAGTGAGAGTCCACATAATGTAATGTGACCTGCTCCTCCATAGGTAATGGCCCATGGGTTACACCTAGTAGAACTATGAAGACTGAGATTTGTTTTCACAGTGGAAGTTTAATTTCTAGCTTAAAAATTAATTCTGAACCAAAGACGCACCAATGGTGCACTCAGTCTTGTCTCTCACCTCTAAGTTATTCTTAGTAGAGCTGCACCTGCACATGCACATGCTTAGTGCCGGTTAGGATGGTTGCATCAGGAGGGGCATCCGGTGTAAAACCTTTGCCAAATCAAATATCTGGATCATAAATCAGATTTCCATATCAGATCAGTCGAGGTCCAGATTACCAATAACCACCACCGATGCTGTTGGCCAGCAGGGTGCCAATGGAAACTATGCTTCTGTTGGGCAAAGGAGAAGGAGAGGGGGAAGACATGTTCAGAGGCGGTGGTACAGGAGGAAGGGTAGGAGTGTGGAGCTGAGAGTCAGAAATTTGAATGTTGACACGATGACTGGTAGAGTGAGAGCTGGCTGATATGATGGAGAGAAGAAAGGTAGATGTACTCTGTGTTCAAGAGACCAGATGGAAGGGGAGTAAGGCAAGGAGCATCAGAGGTGGGTTGAAACTTTTCTACCATGGTGTGGACGGGAGGAGAAATGGGGTAGGGGTAATTCTGAAGGAAGAGTATGTCAAGAGTGTGCTGGAGGTGAAGAGAGTGTCAGACAGAGTGATGAGTATGAAGCTGGAAATCGAAGGTGTGTTGACGAATGTTATCAGCGCATATGCCCCGCAAGTTGGGTGTGAGATGGAAGAGAAAGAATAATTCTGGAGTGAGTTGGATGACGTGGTGGAGAGGGTACCCAAGGAGGAGAGTGTGGTGATTGGAGTGGACTTCCACAGGCATGTTGGTGAAGGGAACGAAGGTGATGAGGAGGTAACGGGTAGCTATGGTGACAAGGAGAAGAATCTGGAAGGACAGATGGTGGTGGATTTTGCGAAATGGGTGGGAATGGCTGTAGTGAATATGTATTTCAAGAAGAGGGAGGAAGATAGGATGACATATAAGAGTGGAGGATAGTGCACACAGGTGGACTATATCTTATGTCGGAGATGTGATCTTTAATAGATTGAAGACTGCAAAGTGGTGACAGGGGATACCGTAGCTAAGCAGCATTGGATGGTTGTCTGTGGGATGACTTTCGAGATCAAGAAGAGGAAAAGAGTGAAGGCAGAGCCAAGGATCAAATGGTGGAAGTTGAAGAAGACAATGGTGCAGTGCAATGGTACAATGTTGAAGAACGAGATCAAGCAGGAGTCTCCATGGACTATGATGTTTGAGGATGACATTGTGATCTGTAGTGAGAGTTGGGAGCAGGTTGAGGAGAGCCTGGAGAGGTGGGAGGTATGCACTGGAGAGAAGAGGAATGAAAGTCAATAGGAGCAAGACGGAATACCTATGCGTGAATGAGAGGGAGGACAGCGGATTGGTGAGGATGCAAGGAGTAGAGGTGACGAAGGCATATGAGTTTAAATACTTGGGGTCAACTGTCCAAAGTAATGGGGAGTGCAGGAGAGAGGTGAAGAGAGTGCTGGCAGGGTGGAGTGGGTGGAGAAGAGTGTCAGGAGTGATGTGTGACAGAAGGGTACCAGCAAGAGTTAAAGGGAAGGTTTACAAGATGGTAGTGAGACCAGCTATGTTATATGGTTTGGAGACAGTGGAACTGATGAAAAGACAGGAGGTGGAGCTGGAGGTGGCAGAGATGAAGATGATAAGATTTTCACTGGGAGTAACGAAGAAGGACAGGATTAGGAACGAGTATATTAGAGGGACCGCTCAGGTTGGACAGTTTGGAGTCAAAGCAAGAGAGACAAGATTGAGATGGCTTGGACATGTGTGGAGGAGAGATGCTGGGTATACTGGGAGAAGGATGCTGAATATGGAGCTGCCAGGGAAGAGGAAGACCAAAGAGGAGGTTTATGGATGTGGTGAGGGAGGGCATGCAAGTGGCTGGAGTGACAGAGGAAGATGCAGAGGACAGGAAGAGATGGAAAAAGATGATCCACTGTGGCGCCCCCTAACGGGAGCAGCCAAAAGTAGTAGTAGTAGTAGTAGTATTCACGGAAGCCCTGTATTTTGAGAATGAAGAGCTCGAGATGGAATGTAGGGTTCCAGGAGATCAGACAGGTAAGATGGAGCAAGTCTGTTTAGGATTATATAAGTCAGCAGAAGGACCTTGATGTGTGACCTGTCGTGGATAGGAAATCAGTGAAGGGAGGCAAGAATTGGTGTAACATGGTCAAATTTTCTAGTTTAAGTTGCTGCAGCATTCTGAACCATCTGAAGACTTTTAATACTAGCATGTCAGACCTGAAAACAACATTACAATAATCAAGTCTGGTTGAAACAAATGCGTGTATACAGTCTCTGCATCAGCCATGGACAAGAAAGTTTTGAATTTTAGCTATGTTAGTAAGTGAAAAAGGCAGTCTTTGTTATTTCTTTAATGTGTTTATGAAAGGAAAGGCTGGGATCAAACATAACACCAAGCGTTTTGGCTGCCACACTTTGTGAAATCACAGAGTTGTCGATTGTTAGTTACTCGATCAAATCGGTGATCAAGTAACAGTAAGACTAAGTACCTCCACCAAGGGGCCTGACTGAAGGAATTCAGAGGGCCATATTCAGGATGCTGAATATGGAGCGGTCAGGGAAGAGGAGAAGAGGAAGGCCAAAGAGGAGGTTTATGGATGTGGTGAGGGAAGACATGCAGGTGGCTGGTGTGACAGAGGAAGACGCAGAAGACATGGAAACGGATGATCCGCTGTGGCGACCCCTAACGGGAGCAGCCGAAAGTAGTAGTAGTAGTTGTGTATTTCTTCTGATCAAGGCAGCAATAGCTGAGATCAGCAATACTGTACTTGCCGGTACAGGAGGGAGGACCGGGCCTGGTACAGATTAAATCACAGATCACATCCTTCAGCCTGCAGACAGCTCAGACACTGCTTTACAGCTTTGGCCTGCTATGGACAGATACTACCTATTTGCCTCTAAGGAGGGCTGGATGCCTAGGATACAACAAACACTTGTTCCTGCTTCGGCCCCAGTCCATGAATTTAACTGGTCTGACACCTTTGAGCCCTTGTTTGGAAACAGTTTCATCACCTCTCAGGTTGTGTCTTCTGTTAGACTGAGATCCAGTCTGAGAGAGGCTGGCTGTGTTAATCTGGGTCATCTCATCAAAACATCCATCACCCATCTAGCTGAACTGCTCAACATCAGATTCAACAGACTGCTGTTTAGGCTGGTGGAGGAAGTCTGTGCTTCCCTGCCAGAAGCCCTCAGAGCATTTGCTGAAGATCATACTGTCTGACCAATGGGATGATGAGTATGACTATGTCTTCCCTTCCCTTGCTGTCTCTCCTGGTGTGAGACAGCGGCAAGATAAGGAGGACATCCTGCTGTCTCCAAAGACCTTAGAGTTGGGAGACGAAACTCTAGAGAAAAAAAGTAGCCTATTATAGCAGCGTGAAGGTTTCAAACTTGTGCTCCTTGACAGGGGTGACGGTATCAAGGTGGACAGAGTTTTTGGTGTGGGATCATCCCCGGGGGGCTGTTGGCTGTCCCTGTAAAAACTCCAATTATCAAACTGACAAATGACCTCCAGTGGAGGATTGGACATGGGGCCGTAGCTACATACATTTATCTGGTCCACCTCAATCCTGGCACAGGGGACGGCTGCCCGTTCTGCTCTAAGACAGAAACAATATACCCTCTGTTTGTCCAGTGTTCCAGACTGGTAAGACTATTCAGTCTACTACGGACATGGTTTCAGGGCTTAGGAGAAACATTTTCTTTTGGTCTTTTTATCTATGCTCCACACTACTCTACAAAGAAAAAAAAATCTGTACAGACATTAATGACTTTCATTTCCCGATTGGCCAAATTAGCCATTTGGAAAACAAGGAAAACCGTGTGAGGGGTCAGAAGGCGTGGCCCTGATGCTGACTGAGCTGCTGGCAGCTCAGCTCTAAGTGGAGTTTGAGTTTTATAGACTGACAAAAAGACAGAAATTTGTGTGAACACTTGGGGTGTGCAGGATGTGCTGTGTTCAGTCAGAAAAAAATCTTTGGTTCTGAGTATTTCTTTGGTATTTTGTTTTGGATTTTTGACTGAATTTGTTTTGTTGTAATTTTTGATAATGGAAAACTTGTGTAAACAGAAGCAGATAGAAATAAAGGTCGGTTTTAAATTTCAAAAATCTCTCTCTCTCTGTCTCTCGAGCGGAAGTGCAAGTGAGTGAACGGAGTAACAGTGTGTTTTTGCTTTGGTGCGAGTGAAAATTCTATGCTTTCTCTCTCTGTTCCGTGTTTATTTTCGTGTTTAGTTTGCTGTTGTAAGGTTGTGGTGGTTAAGTTTTGGGTGTAGTTTGGTAGTGTGGTTGAAAGCCATTGGCAGTAGTTGTGCAGAGCTGGAGAAGCTGACATGCCGGCATGCGGTTAAAATATTAATTTTAATTGAAGTTGATGGTTTCAGTTACAATGGGTTTGCCACTTCTGAAACAATGAAATGCTTCGCTTGCTGGGGCAGAAGGGCATTTGGTTCGGTCTTGCCCTGAGGCCGGAGAGCAGGCCAGCTCGAGCCCACCTGAAGCACCGCAGCCTGCAGCCGGGTCTGACTCACCTGGTGCACCGCAGTCTGCAGAGAAAGCAGAGGAGACCAAGGCAGACACGCAGGACAGGGAGCAGATGGTGGAACAGGATCAAGCTAAGAGCAGAAATGAAGTCGATAAAGCCCAGACCAGAGAGGGATCAGAAACACGCAAGCTGACAGAGGAAAAGAACTGTAACAAAGATAAAAAAGCTGCAGTCAAAGTGTGGGAAGTGTGGTCAGTCATGAACTGATAGATGAAAACATGTCTGCGGAGGAGAATGGTCCAACAATTAAATGTAGTAAAAGGAACATTTCTGACAAAGAACAGGGTGGTGCCAAGGCTAGGAAAGTGTTAGATGATTCATCTGATGAGGAATGTGAGTGGACGCCATCACAAGAGGATGAAACAATTTCATCCCCTTGAGAAAAAAAAATAACTGAAAGTGAAGGGCAAAGGGCGGTTAAAACTGAAAGGTCCTTCCCTGATTTAAGATCTTTGGTCAGGTCTGTGGCACGGCTGAGGAAGGAAGAGGGGGCTTTCAGTGACCCACAGATTCACTGGCTCAAGAAAATTATGACAAAAGGCAAAGCACAATTAATCGATGATGGTTAAGACAAAATGGATTCTCCACATATTGTTTGTATATGTTTTTCTTTTTGTAGAGACAACTTCTTTCCTTTTCATGGCGGGTATGAAAAAAGGCTCTTCAAACATAAATAGAGCCAGGAGTGATATGAAGAGCTTCTCTTTTCACACTGGTAGGAATGAAAAGGTTATGTGGTTTAATACAAGAAACTCAGTGACACTGTGAATGACAGTGACTGGAGGAAGGAGCGGCCTGGGGAGGTCATTCTAAGCCATACATTAACCAACAGTGGTGGTGTTGGTGGTGCGCTTTTCTCAGAGTCCTAGTCCCTCTTCTTCTGAGGGAGAAGAAATAGTGTGCGGCCATATTCTAAGTCACGGAACAATATGAAGGTGGGAAAATTATTTGTCTGAATGTTTATGCCCCAGTTTCAGCCGTTGAGAGATTGGGACTGCTGAACATCTGATGGGATGTAATTCACCATTGTACTGATGGTTTTTTTCCCTGGGAGGAGATTTCAATTGCACAGAAAATGCCAAACTAGACAGGAACCACCTAGAGCCTCATCCCGCTTCATCTGCCAAACGTAAGCGGTTGATAGAAACCCAGGACTAAAAGATGTTTGGACAGGTTTTAACAGGAGTGCCAGGCGGTACACCTGGAGTCACTCCAAGGACAATTTGTTATCTCTGGCCAGACTTGATCATTTCTGTTGATTTACACATAATTTTGGTATTCTTAAAACATGCTGAATAGTTCTTGTTGTTTTTTCTGACCATTGTCTTGTTCAGTGCTCTTTTTTCATTCACAATGTTAAAGTACAGAGTGCATTTGGCATTTTAATACTGGTCTTTACAAGACTGAGCTGTCAGAGAGGCTTTTTTTCATTTCTATGGGCTTTACATAAAAAAGTAAACCGACGTTTTCTTCAGTGCAGCAATGGTGGGATATAGGAAAGAGCAAAATGAAACAATTATGTCAGCAGTATACTCGCAATGGCACCAAGCACATTACCAGGCCTCTTAAAGAGCTGGAGGTTGACGTAGTAGAATTACAGAGTTTAGTGGATTCTAAAGGAAATCAAGGGCACATGGATGTTATGCTCGCGCACCAGAACCCGACCCGTGTGGCGAAACCCAAGGCCGACAGACACAGGATGACAGTTCAAAATCCAAAAGGTGGTGTTATGGTGGGAGGGAAATGTATGGTGCGAAAAAGGCGTTCTGTTAGTGGGATGTGTGAATAAACTATGTGTGGTGTCCCGTGGTTTGCGTGAATAACTATGTGTGAGTGTTTTTAGCCAATGTGTGGTGCGGTATGTAAATGACCAGGAGGTGTTGAAATAATGTGCGTGCACCTGGCGAGAAAGTCCAGTCCGTGATCCAAGAGGGGTTGTCCGAGGAAGTCCAGGTCCGAGATCCGGGAAGTCGAGTCCGAAAGGAGGGCTCCAGGTAGAGGGACAAGGGGGGAGATCGCAGGAGAGGTCTGTAATGTCCGTAGACGCCTTGTCTTACTGACATAAGAATAATTCAAGAACGAGCCGACTTTGTAGGTTCTTAACTGTGTAGCTTTTACTAGCGTTCATCCGACATACAACCTTCATAACATGCGCTTCTCACTTCCTGTATACGTCACACGCACTGCACGTACATCCGTGAGTAGGTCAAGTTAAACACGTGACCTTTCATTCATTACAAGGTCCGGGGAGAAACGTGAAGGTCGCTGGGGACGAGGGAGACGCGGGGAGCCGTGGAAATCGCGGAGGGAGAGTCTTGGGAGGAAACAGAGACACGAAGATAAGACACTGGGGAATAAACAGAAAGCAAGGAACGCTGGAGGGCTTGTCAGAACTTCACCGCAAGGTTCAGTACGTCGAAGCACTGAGAGACGTTCTGGGAGGCTTCTTGTAGAAGGCTGCCTGATTGCCACAGGTGTGCCTGATGGATGATGGCAAACACCTGGTGCAGTGCAGCGCTCGTCTCCTCAGAGCGCGAGCCGAGCGCTCGGATGTTTCCGGCACGTCCGAGCTGGGGGAGTGGCTTGAACGTGCCGGGGAGGCAGCTCGGGGCGGTGTAACCACAACAGTTGTGGTGTTGGTGGTGCGCTTTTCTCAGAGTTCTAGTCCCTCTTCTTCTGAGGGATGCCACACTCTGCACAGAGAACCGTCTGGTAGCCAGCAGCACCCGATCGGCCTCCTCAGCCAAACCTCGGCAGTCACCAGCGGCCAGACACGGGGAGTTAGCCAAAGCCGCTCGCACAGGAGACGGGAGCTGGTGCAGGAAAACGTGCGGGAAAAGGAACCCACCTTCGTCCGAGCCGAGCAGCGACAGCATATTGTCCATGAGATCCACAGCCGTCCCGTCGCCCAAACCGGATAGGGAAAGGATTCTATCTGCCCTCTCTGCGGTAGATAGGCTGTACCTCCGGAGCAGAAGATGTTTGAGGGCGACGTATTTATCGTGTTGCGGGGGGGGGGGGGGGGGCAACAGCTGCATGGCCCGGCGTGTGGACTGCTGGTCCAGCGCAGCGACGACCAGATAGTATCTGGAGTCGTCCGCGGAGATTCCACGCAGGTGGAACAGCGCCTCGACATGCTGGAACCACGAGGCCGGGTCGCTCTGCCAGAACTCTGGGAGTTTCACAGCCGCGGTGAGAACGGCCGGCTGTGAGAGTTGGGGCGGCGTGGCCGAAGTGGATTCACACTCCTCTTCTGCTCCAAA
Organism: Lampris incognitus; assembly: GCF_029633865.1. NCBI lineage: Eukaryota > Metazoa > Chordata > Actinopteri > Lampriformes > Lampridae > Lampris > Lampris incognitus. The sequence goes on from NC_079221.1 coordinate 59,411,792, forward strand.
CATGTTCAGTTCGGGGTCACCAATGTGGCAGGAATGAGGAAAAACACAGGAGACCAAGGCGAGTTTGATGTTTATTCCTCAACTCCAAAAACCAACTGCCGCAGGAACAACCCTGCCCCGGCCAACCCGGGAACGTAAACCACGCCCCCAGCTCACAGCCCTGCTGGGTGAGAGGCATAGCCCCTAGTGTCCGCCACAATAGCACCTTTCTAAAACAATGTTACAAAGTGATTCACTAAAAAAAAAAAACATAAGACCAAACAAGGCAGGAATAAGAGTAAGATCAAATAAGAGTAAAAATAAAAACAGTAAAAATAAAAATAAATATCAAAAATTTGTGAAAGCTTTCATAAAAAGAAAGGTTTTAAGACGAGATTTAAAAGAAGCTTAAGACTTAGTTTGTCTTAGCTCAGCAGGAAGAGCGTTCCATAGTGTGGGCGCTCTAACAGCAAAAGCCCGATCACCCATTGTAATCAACCGAGACCTGGGAATAACCAGCAGGGCTCCATCTGCAGACTTTCATCGTCGAGGGGGGACATACCAAGTCAATACATCACAAATGTATAAAGGAGCAATACCATTTAAAGCCTTTTAACATCAATTCAAAATATAACAGGGAGCCAGTGTAGGGAGGCAAGCACAGGAGTGATATGGTCATGCCTCCTTGTCACTGTAATGAGCCGAGCAGCGGCATTTTGTACCAACTGCAGATGGTGGAGTGAGCCCTTGCTGATACCAGAATACAGTGCATTACAGTAGCCACAAAAAGTAGTCGTAAAAGCATGTACAACTTTTTGCAAATCGGCAATTGATAAAAATGACCTAATTTTGGAGATTAGCTTGAGTTGGAAAAAGCATGACTGAACAACATGTTTAACTTGATTGTCAAAACTGAGGTTAGCATCAGATATTACCCCAAGATTCCTAGCAGCCTGTTTAAGACTACCTGACAGACCACCAAGATTAGTAACAAACGTACTGATGGAATTTTCGGGACCGAACAGAATGACTTCAGACTTTTCTTAAACTTAATCATCACTAAATTTAAGAACATTTTTGGACATCCGGGATTTAATGTCGGTGAGGTGAGATTTAATAGGGCGCTAGGATCAGTGCGTTTTAGTGGCATGTATAACTGAGTATCGTCAGCATAAAAATGGTACAGCACATTATGATTTTGAATGACCTGGCTAAGGGGCAGCACGTATATAGAGAAGGGAAGGGGGCCAATAACTGAACCTTGAGGGACACCACAACTCAACGGAGCCACTGAGGAGTTAGAGTTACCCAGAACAACAGAAAAAGTTCTGTTGGTGAGGTAAGAGTGTAATAGGTTAAGAGCCGAGCCCTTGATGCCAACCCAAGTCTCTAAGCGATGTAAGAGGATGTTGTGATCAACCGTGTCAAAGGCAGCACTTAAGTCCAAAAGAACTAAAATTGAGCAGTCACCTCTGTCTGCATTCAGCAGTAGATCATTGGTGACCTTAACTAGAGCTGTCTCAGGTACTACGGAGTGCACTAAAACCAGACTGAAAACTATTATAACCAGTATTTGTGTTCATAAAAGAATTCAACTGTGATTAGATTAACCCTAACCCTAACTGAGATTAGTTTGTGTTGGTCCCCCTTCAAACTTACTTTCATGAATTCAAGCTGTTTTAGTTGATTTCTTTTGAGAGAAATTGCATTGGATTCCCCAGGCTGTTCTTTTTTTCCCAAAGGAGGAAGGAAGAAAATTACTTATACATTTGGCCAGTAGAGGTGCTGTTTTCCGCCTTCATTTTATCCAGAGGCTGCTTTATGGCCCAAAAGACTTGGTGTGGAAACCACTGGCACACAGTTTTGCAGAAGTTTGTTGGTCTGGGACTGCATGACTCACTGTTCCTCATGGATCTAAAGACTCTGAAGTTCCAGACCTTGCCACCTTTCTACCGCAGAGTTTTCACAGTGTGGAAAATATTGGTGAAAGAGAGGAAAGTGCAAAGTGACTCATTATAATGGCTTTTGAGGGAGCCTGTGGTGCATGGAGGACAGCTGCATACCCCCTGCTGGGCAGGATCAGCAGTCACAGAAGTGTTCTGCAGAGCTGGGACTCTAACCCTTGGATCGGTGGTGAGCACTGCTGGACCTGACGTGAACAATGCAGCTGTTCTAGCGGCTGGTCTGGGGGTGCGTCCTGTGAGGATCATCAACAAGCTGCTTGACCATTGGAGACGCTGCCTGACGGGACCTGAATCCCTCCTGTTAAATGAATACAGCAATGTTTTGATCTCGCCTCATACAGATGATCCTTTTCCTCATTTAAGTATTCGTCCTAGTTTTGATGACTGTTCAGGTTCTTTTTTAGATGAGAAGAGAAGTACTTTTCTAAATTTAGAAGAGGCAAAAGGCAAATTACTGTATGGAATGATGGTTAAGTGTCTAAACAAGGGTAAACTACACAGTCGTGTCGATACACCTTGGTGAAGTCATCTGGGCACGGGAGTTGATGTCAGACCTGCTTGGAGGGGTTTATACAAACCACCACTAACAAAGAAGGTTGCTGACTTACAGTGGAGACTTGTACAGGGGGTAGTAGCAGTTCATGCTTTTCTTTCTGTTATTGGTCAGGGTGTGAGTGATACATGTATTTTTTGCTCTTACAAAGAAACTGTTTTCCACTGTTAGCTGGAGTGCGTGCGCCTGGTACCACTGTTCATGTTGTTGGAGAGTTTATT